>NC_028637.1:60297563-60305727 GCF_001406875.1 Solanum pennellii
GAGTGTCACGTTCCGACACGATAAGAATAAAGAGAAGTAATCTTGAATTATGTTAATACACTAAATTTCGAAGAACATATTTTCTGAATGATATGGTGTGGAGGCTTGAGTCCTCATAGATGCGCTTGATGTTGTTGCCAATGGTTCTTGTACTTGTTGATTGTCACCTGTTAAGTATTGTGGTTGATTTTACATTACTATTCAATATATATTGCTTTCTATTTTGAGTTGGCCGATGATACCTACTCAGTACTTGTGCCTTGTACTGACCCCTACTTTTATTTCCTTTTTGTTGTTCTGTGGAGTGCAGCAAGTGCACCGTTGACTTCGACTCGTCGCAACTCTAGCCAATCTTCAGCACATCAGATTTCAGGGTGAGCTATTGTTCCTAG
Source organism: Solanum pennellii (assembly GCF_001406875.1). NCBI lineage: Eukaryota > Viridiplantae > Streptophyta > Magnoliopsida > Solanales > Solanaceae > Solanum > Solanum pennellii. The sequence goes on from NC_028637.1 coordinate 60,297,956, forward strand.
CTTGGATTGGATTCTCTCATTCACGTCTTGATGTCCTTGAAGTTCGGACATGGACCATCTGTTTACTTATTTTAGTTTCTTAATACTCTTAGACTTAGTAATTTGAGGATAGATGTTCTTGATGTGATGACTTCCAGATTTTGGGGATGATGAGTATTATACTTTAGAAGTTATTTAATTTATTTCGTTAATGAGTTTGGATCTTCCGCATTTTATTTACTATTCAAAATTTATATACTGGTAAACGTCGGGATTTAGATTGTTGGTTCGCTCACCTAGTAAGATAAGTGTGGGTGCCACTCGCGGCTCGTTTTGGGTCGTGACAATAAGCAACACCTTTAACACTAAACATAACATATAAGACAAACTTCAAGTAACTCACATAGTAGCATTATCCATACTTCAAATCATATAGCATATAACTCTCCCACCTAAGGTTATCCTAAGATTTACTTAAGTAAGACAAGAAGAGACCACCCATACACTCTTTTCAAGCACACCTATATAAACCTTAACACTACCTAAGATAAGATTATTCCCTTTTCATCATATACTCACCACCTAAGGTTACTCTATTATTCACTTGAGTAAAACATGAAGAGACCCCCATACACCCACTTCAAGTCTACCTAAGCAACCCCTAAAGCTACCCTAGATAGGGATCTTTTTCTTTACTTACATCAACTTAAGTCAACTAAGAGACATTACATCAATTAACGACTTCATATATTGGTCTTGGAAAGACCTAGGGAACCTATACCCTAGCACGAACCTACTCATTCCATGTCTAGATAGCATCCTATTCCACTACCCAAACGTTGTAGAACTTATCAAATGCTAGAATTTATTTCACGTGATGAGAATAGGCAATAACCGGCATAGACCATACTAGCTAGGCATTGAATCCAGAATCTAACCTACTCTGATGGAGGGTGTTCTACTTGCCAAGGGTATAAATAGGACTCAACCCATGTAGGCACATGGTTAAGAAATATCAAGGGTTTTTATGCACTCTAGTCTTCTCCTCAAGTATAGCTACATTGCACTCTAGTATCCTTCTCAAGTAGATCTACAACCCATAACATATTCACTCGGTGCTAGCCTTAGTTCTCATAGAGTAAGTTCAATAAAAATGGGCATATGAACAGGTACCATCTCTTAGTCATTACATAATAATAATGCACCTACCAAAGATGGGTCCACTAGGGCGACCACTCAATGGTCTATAAGGATGCTCATTCTTAACCTTCTTTCTATATAGAAGGTTCCAGATATTAGTCATTCTTATAAGGGCAACATCTTAGGTCTACCGATCCTAGACTTTCATTCAAAATTCATCCATACACATATAAGAAAAAGGTGCATAAGCCTAATAAGTCATGATGTTCATATTCATATACTTACCATGAATCAAGTAAAGGCACATAGTTTACATAACAAAACACACAGATCATCTTCATATCACAGATTCAATAGTGTTCAAGTATCATATAGGAATAACCAAGTCAACCTATTAAGATACACTAGTAACACAACAAGAGACATCACCCTAGTCTATCATGATATCATATAGTCAATTAGGAGAGTTCAATCTCATACATACACATATATCACATAGTCCTTCACATTGTTAATCTACAAGTCATAACATAATAATATCACTATTCATAAAGTAACGCCGACAAGGCCATGTTCAATACAATTCGTAAAGTAATGCCGACGAGGCCACATCATTCACAAGTATAACACACAGTTACCGCCACCATAAGTGGACCATACCGAACATCATAGTTGAAACATCTATACTACACAATACAGTAAGGGTTAGGTCAACATACCACCACCAATCCAATCTTAACAACTCCAATCCATAGCTAATCTAACCAATCCAATACACCAAGGATCTTACCAATAGCCATAGTCACCAATTCAATCAAATAATCAAACAATAAAATTGATCGATCAATAAATTATACGAGAAACATCCAAGTAGGGCAGCCTATAAACAATTCTAACATAATTCATACATATATCAATAGCCCATAACAATCTACATAAGATTCAATACTATTAAGTCATGATCATATCACCCATATTAGAGCCAAAATAGGAGTTAATTATTTGCATGAGTTAATTGCAACTTTAATATAAAATCATTCAATTAACATCAATTATATCATAAAACATTGTTTCAAATTGTTTCATGCAAGAACCCATGACTAGAAGTTGAAATAGAAGAATTCATATTTTTTATCATATTTGAAACCATTTTGAATTGGCTCCTTAAATACAATAGGATTCAAGAATGAAGCACCATACCTCAATATAGAAGATCAGTCCACGAAATTGATGGAGAAAAATCTGTGAAATATGTCTTCTTCCTTGGAGCTTTAAAGCTTCAACATTGGAGGGTTTGGAGAAAGCAACGGAGAGGTTTTGTTTTAAGTTGCGGGTTTAGATTTGATTGGTGAGTTTAAGGGTTTAAAAATAGTCAATAACCATCAATAAGTCATCCCCAATTTACCCAAAAGACCCCTTCACTTATTGCACATTTTAACGAATTCGAATTTGACTTATAAATGACGCGATCAACATTGGGAGTTTACTACGCGTCGCGGAGACATCTTCAATTCCTGGTTCTGGAAAATTTTGAGACGGAATAGTTCATTACTTCCCCGCATCACATGGAATATTTTTTCCATTTTCAGTGACAGCGGCGCGACTCGCAGCCACTACCATTTTTGGGCTGACGCGACAGCTTGCATTGGCCAGGTTTGGGTCCTCCTTAGGGACCCTTAGGCTGGTTCCCGGGGCTTTGTTCTCGGGATTTTTGATCCTTTACATGTAAGGATATGTGTAGGAACCATCTATGCCCAATTTCACTCTCAAAATATCCCCCAAAACATCACTACAAACACCACGACACACTAGTTCAACTTCAACTAGTTTACGGACGTCTAAGACGTTCTTGGATATTTGACTTCCAAACACTTCCAAACTTAATACATTGCGTATAAACACTATTATTAACTATCTAAGACCTTATAACTCATAACCAACATATTAGGCTCTAGTTGAACCTAGTTCATTTTTAGGGACGTTACAAGGTGTATATATATGTAGTTGGGCAGCACGCAATAATTTTAGCAGCACCTTTTAGTGACACTTGTACATGTGACTAGCCTCACTTTTGATACTATATTTTGACACCTTTTCTAGTGAAATTTGTCTCACCTGAAGTATAGGAACCTAAGAAAGTTATCTAACAAGTTCTTCTTCAAAATCAAGAAAAAATGTTGATCTATTTTTCTAGAATTCTATATACACACTTCTTTTTGGTAAGGGATGAAAAATATATTTCAATGCTGGGTAGTGTTTTATATTTTAATTATATCTCGTTCAATAAAAATTAGTTTAAAGTGAGTAAATATGATTTAGGAAGTTAATTTGTATATATATATATATACAATTCTTATATTTATGTAGAATTCTAACTTAGCTATTATGGATTTGAAATATGGGACGCAACATAGGGCAAGTTCTGTTCAGATTTCGTATTTAGAAATCCTTTATGGACAACTGTTAGTGTTAGGTTATATATTTTTGTACAAATTATATGTTTCGATGAGTCTTGATTAGTTTCTTCCTTAAGAGATGTAACCACATCTTTAATGAACGATATACAGTATAATTTTTCGTCTTCCTTTTCAAATCTAGGTTGCGACATGAGGTACTATGCTTTCAAGAAATACGGTTTTGGGAGCATAGTAGTATTTGTTCAAGCTATGCTTACTTGGCATGATTATCCTATTTTACTTCGACATCATTGAGATATTAGGAATAATAGAAGTTATTGAATTGTATTTTTAAGGTTGTATATACTCATGAACAAGTTGAGGACTTTTATATGTTGGTTGGTCTACGGATTAAACTCCTGAAGTGGTGTTGGATTGTTTCTTTGCTAAAGCACAAAGGTTTGTTTATAAATGTGTACTTGCACTCTTTTACCTCTTGTAACTTTTCATCGTCGTGCTGTATCCTTTAAGACGTTAAATCCGCTTGTGTAACTCGCCCACTTGTAAGGATTGTTTGATCACTTGGAACTCTTTTTGGGTCCTTGTCCTTCTTGTGGCAGTGACTTTGTCACTCTTGGAATGCCTCTTGATTCATATCATTTTCCATCTTGACCCTCGATTTTTAGTCCTTCTTAAGAATGAAAGTGTTTCATGTTAAGTACGAACTAGAAGCCTTTTTTAATATCATTCTTGGTTCTCTTAATATTGGGCTTTGACCCTTCTTGATATAGGGAATTGTTCATTCTTGATACCTGTTGTACTCTGTGTGACGACATGATCTATATAATGAGCGATCCTTGTTATTGAATATCTTGGAAAATGGTGCTATGAGCATTCTTGACATTTGGATCTTCAAAGATGGAATTTGATACTCTTTATATATTGTTTTCAGTAGTTATTTATAATGTTCAATTATGCTTCCCATGACTTTAGAAAGATAACTTGGTGGATCTGAGGGTTACGAACCTATAGTTTTTACACCACTAAGCTATATGCTTAGTAATAGTTGTTTCTATCATAGGGAATGTTTGAGAGGATACATGAAGCTGGCAATTGGAGATGGAGATTTTTATAGCCTTAAGGAAGATCAAAATTTTCATATAGGCATCTATATTTTGTATAAACCTTGGGATTTGTACATGATCTATGTGCTGCATATTTACATGTAATTTTGAGGGCTGATTTGATCATGTCACCATGAGTTGTAATATATGTATGGATATACGTTTTGATCTTTTGGGTATAAGCCCAAGTCTTGTAAAATGCTAATTTACTAATTATTTCTAAAGTTTGTGTGAAGCATGAACTGGCGGATTTCGGTACTTGGAAGTTGGCAATATTTTCATCCTTAAGTGTGAAGACAATAAATGCATGAAAAAAACGCATCGGTTATTTGCTTTAAATATTTTAGGAGGGTTTTTTCATCATAAGTTAAAATTCCACGCAATATCAATTTTGACATCAAATAAGTATTTAAAATGGGCAAGATGCACATCCTTAACTAAATTATTCGTTAAGAACCTAATCCCTCAAGTAAATTAAAATTAGTATGCCTTTCGTTAATCTCTTTTAAATGTCGTAAGTATTAAATTAGGTTTCTTGTTAAGTAGGTAGTATCTCCGAAGGGGGTCGCTACAAGTGTTGGTATCATATCCTAGGTTTGTGGTTCTAGGACTTTTTTAGTGAATTACTTGTATAGTTGTTTGCTTTCAAAAAGGTTATATATAGAGTTCATGTTCACTTACATGGTTTTCCATATTCTTATTGCATGTAGAGTGCACATGCATCATGTACATGTCCCTAATGCAATGTGATCTTCACTTTTGAAGGAATTAAGTTACGACCTCTTCTTTTGGCCTGCCTATTGAAGGTACTTGTGAAGGTTTTGGTACCTCTTTTTCCCAACCTCGTGCACTCGAAGGGGTTGGAGAACGTATCTTGAATGTGTATGTTCCCCACACTAGTGGGTCTAAAGTGTGAAATCATCCACGTGTAAGAGTTGGTTCACATCCTCACATGAGTCTTGGTACTCAAGCCATGAAACCTCTTTTTCAACAAATGGCCAAATTCTTCCACCATAGTGCTAAATTGATGCATGATCCCTACGGGATTAACTTTGAGAAATTGAGAAAAATGGGTAGAGTGGAGTTTGAAAGAAGTGTTGATCCCACTGAAAATGTTATTTATGAATGGCGGGTAAGTGTTCCAAATGCCAAGGTAAAGCCTTCTGTTCTTACTTGGGATGATTTTCTTAAGGAATTTCGTATGAAGTATGTGCCATCTACTTATTATAATGCAAAGAAACAAGAGGTTTTGAATCTAAGGAAACGAGGCATGTCTATGGCGGAGTACAAAAAAAATTTCTAAGGCTCTATCGTTATGCTTGAGGTATTATTAAAGAGGAAAAAGAAAAGTGCATGAAATTTGAAGAGGGTTTAAATGATTCCATTAGCAAGAATGTGGTGAACCTGCAACATGAGAATTTTGTAAGTTAGTGTGTGCTGGTTTACTTGGGAATGAATAGATAAATAAGAAGCTAGTAGAAATGAAAACAAACTCCGAAAGCCTAGACCAGATTTTGGAGGTCCTTTAAAAAGGGGAAAGATTGATAATTCTATGGTTAGTAGTGATAACAGGAAAGATCAACAAAAGCAAAACAAATCAGATTTTCCTACAGCTAGCACTCCAAATTATGGACAAGGAAAACCTCGCGTTTCCACTTTTCTATAATGTGGAAAGAATCATTATGATACTTGTAAGAGAGCCTCTGGTGCAGGTTTTGATTGTGGGAGCTTTGATCATAGAGTAAAGGACTGTCCTAATCCTAATAATACTCCTTCCTTGAAAACAGAAGGCTCGATTCATAAGCCTTATGTTGATCCTCCTAAAACTAATAAAGGTTCAAGACCTAAAAACACCAAGCAGCAGTTACAAGTGGATCTAATCAAGCTAGTGGGCAAAGGGGTACTACACGTGCTTATGCTATTAGGAAGAGGGATGACCATGATGGATAAGACGTGGTTGTCGATTTTGAAGGAGAAAGAACTTTATGCTAAACTTTATAAGTGTGAATTTTTGCTTGATGAAGTGTCTATCGTGGACATGCTTTATCAACTGAAGGTGTAAAGGTGGATCCTAGTAAGATACATGCAGTTGTTAAAAGGAGACTTCCCAAAAGTCTCACTGAGGTAAGAAGTTTTTTGGGCTTAGCAGGATAGTACAAGAAGATTTGTTTTCCATTATTACCTCCCCTTTGACTAAGCTCTTACAAAAGGAAATAAAGTTCATTTGGAATGAAAATTGCCAAGAGAGCTTTGAAACTCTCAAATCCTTGTTGACTTAAGCGCCAATACTTACTCTGCCAATTTAAGGGAAAACCATCTAATGTACAGTGATGCTTCTCACAATGGTTTAGAATGCGTTTTGATGCAAGAAGGGAAGGTAATTTCTTATGACTCTCAGAAATTAAAACACATGAATTAAATTATCCTACTCACGATCTTGAACTTGATATTATAGTGTTTGCTTTAAAAATATGGCGACATTATCTGTATGGAGAGAATTGTCATATATTCACTGATCACAAGATCTTAAAGTACTTAGGTACTCAGAAGGAGCAAAACCTAAGACAACGTAGATGACTTTAACTCATCAAAGATTATGACTACATGACTGATTATCATCAATGTAAAGCTAATGTGGTTGGCGATGGCTTAAGTCGAAAATCTTTCGCAAGAATTTCTTTGAGTCATTTGACATTGCTTCTTGAGTTAAGAACCATAAATTTTTATTTTACACTTAATTCAAATGATTATTTCTAATTTGCAAGTGAAGCCAATATAACATGAACAAGTGAAAGAAGCACAAATGTTAGATGAGAAATTTGTAACATTGACCAAAAAAGTTCAAAATGGGTAGACCCTACTGATATACCGTGGTTTCACGGTATAATTAATGCTTTTTCCTTAAGTTTAGTGCGTCCTAAAAGCCCTTTTTGTGCTAATTTTTATACAAGTTTCTCTTTGTTTTGCAGGAAATCTGTCCAAAGCCAAATGCGGAGATTTTGAGAGAGAAATGCAGAAGAGACCACCTACGGAGCTTATGACGGTCCGTCATGCCTGTGACGGTCCGTAGGTGGCAGCGTAGAGAAGCTGCTGAAGGAAGATGGGGAAGTCTGACAAGTGTGGGATTACGAAG
>NC_028637.1:60311825-60331257 GCF_001406875.1 Solanum pennellii
CATGCATAGATTTGATGAGATTAATCGGGATTGATAGCCAAATGATTGCAAAGGATAAAATATTGTACAAAGATTGTGTAGTGAGTCATAGTGCGTCGCTTGAGGACAAACAACGAATTTAAATTGAGGGTGTTGATATACCGTGGTTTCACGGTATAATTAATGCTTTTTCCTTAAGTTTAGTGCGTCCAAAAGCCCTTTTTGTGCTAATTTTTATACAAGTTTCTCTTTGTTTTGCAGGAAATCTGTCCAAAGTCAAATGGGGAGATTTTGAGAGAGAAGTGCAGAAGAGACCACCTACGGAGCTTATGACGGTCCGTCATGCCTGTGACGGTCCGTAGGTGGCAGCGTAGAGAAGCTGCTGAAGGAAGATGGGGAAGTCTGACAAGTGTGGGATTACGAAGCTTGTGACGGTCCGTCATGGCCATGACGGTCCGTCCTGCAGGTTCGTCGTGAAGATCAGAGAAGTGATCCCAGTACCCAGATTCCAAGAGTTAAAGTCTTTTGAAACGAGACCCTCGACGGACCGTTGTGCCTATGACGGTCCGTCACACTTGCCGTTGAGGGGAATGAAGAGAGCAGCAGAAGAAATTGCACCAAGTATGGGACGACGGAGTCCACGACGGTCCGTCATGACCACGACGGTCCGTCGCGTGGTCCGTCGACCCAGCCGCGTTTTGGCAGATTTCCAGCAATTAGAATTCTTGTTTAATTAGGTTTTTGTATTTTTATAAATAGTTCGAAAAACCTCGTTTTTGAGGTTAGACACCTGATAGTTAGACTCTGAGATTGTTGAAACTCCGTATTCGTAAACATTGTATTGTGAGATTCTCGATAATCATTAGACTTTTCGTGAGATTTTTGATTACTTTGAGAATTCTTGCAAGTGATTTTTGGTGATTAATCAAGCAATCTTTTGGACTTTATTCTTTCTCATTGAAGTAAGTACATGAATTCTTATTTAATATATTTGAATATTGTGTTTATGGCTATGAGTAACTAAACTCCATAACTAGGGTTGTGGGAACCATAGGCAAATAATGAGATAAACCCTAGCTAAAATAACAATTCTAGAAAAGTGTCTTGCATGTATTAATAATTCTTTCGCTTAGAAGTCTTTTTAACGGATGATCAACGTTAGAACTCGCCTTAATGCTACTTGCCGGACCAAGGAGGTAGATAATAGGAAAAGAATTATTAACATAGATTTAGTGTATACTATCTAATAGGCTAGTATTGATTGGTACGAGGTAGTAACTTAGTCAAATATCGAATACGATGCTTAATATGAGGTAACGATAAGGGTTAGGAAAGCAACACACGTAGCCGGACCAAGGTGCGGAGTGAGATTTTCTAGATGCCGGACCAAGGATTTAGAAATACATAACTTATCACTTTGCATGCAAGATACTAGGAAAGAATTGTTATAGTTAGAATTATCAAGTTATGAACCTGTGGGGAACACGTAAACCCTAGTTACTTTGATTAACTGATTAAAACCCAACTTTCAAACTCATTAAGTGTCTCTTTCAATTTAGTTAATTCTTTTTACTTATTAGGAAATACAAACCCCCCTTTTTACATTTTTATGTTTTTACTTTCTAAGGAAGTTATCAACCAAACAATAGTAATAACAAGTTAAAGTTAAGTCTAGACTATTTTCCTCGTGGGAACGATCCCAACCTCACTAGTTGGATTATTTACTTGACGCGACCGCTTTACTTCTTATTTGAAAGAAGCACAAATGTTAGATGAGAAATTTGTAACATTGACCAAAAAAGTTCAAAATGGGTAGACCCTACCCCTATCTATCTCAATCCCATCACGATCAATCAAATTCTTGGAAAAATCTTGATTTTACATTACTGGAGGATGGTGGCTTACTGTATCAAAATAGGTTATGTGTCCCTAATGATGACAAATTGATTAGAGAATAACTAAATGAAACTCATATTGCCACCATATGCAATGCATCCTGGGGGTACAAAGATGTACCAGACAATCAAAGAACATTATTGGTTGAATGTTATGAAGAGAGGCATTGCGGAGTTCATTTCAAATTTTTGGCTTGTCCCAGCTTCTTTACTACAACCCTTGTAGATACCAGAATAAAAATTGTAACGATCCTCAAAATTAACTAGGATGAAATATAGTGTTTATTGTGTTTTAAGGGTTTTAAAATATTTAATTTAATGTGTAAATGAGTTTCTAAGTCATTCCCATTGAGTTTTAAGTCAAACATCAAGGAACGACCAAGACGTTCGACGACTAGTCATCTATGTGCTTGTTTAGATTTATGTGGTGTCTAGAGGTTTTCTGCCTTGGTTAAATGATTGTAGTGGGTCAACTTCAAGGAACGTGTTAGTATCAAGGATGAAGGACTCTAATTGATATTGGTTTAAGGTGTTTGACAAAGAGCCAATACAAAAGGGACACACTTTAGCCAAAAAGCCAAGGATATTTCAAGTTGGCAGCTCACTACCTCAAAGTTCACGGATCACTTCATGGCCACTGGACTTGACCACAGTCTATGAAGGTTGTAGTGGACATGCCTTAACTTCATGGAGACTTGGAAAGTCAAGGAGGCTACTGCCTCAAGAATCACGTCCCGTCAACTTGGCCGTGAAGTCCTTCACGAGCCGTCAAGTTGGGCGTGGTCCCTGGGCGGGCTGCCCTAACTTGGTTAGTACAAATTAATTCCATTTTAGTTTTAATTAATTGGGGTTAATTATAAAAGGTTTATACCATTACTATAAAGTTTTAAGTCTTAAAACCTTCCTTTAACTCATTATTCAAAAACCCCAAATCAAAACCCTCTAAAGTTCTCTCAAGTAAAAACCTCTATTGTTGAGCCTTCAAGCTCCAAGGAAGAGGACTAAAGTCTCAAAGATTTCAACCAAATTTCATGGATATATTCTCAATAAGCTATGGTGATGTCATCCTTGATTCTTCTCTCATTCAAGGAGACAATTTCAAAGTCTTTCCGAAATATCTCAAAAACCCCCAAAACCTTATTTCGTATTCTAAGCATGGGTTATTGCATGAAAAGGTTTAAATCAGTGTTTTATGATAAAATTGATGTTAATTTATGATATTAATATCAAAACTTCCATGAACCCATGTATCTCTTGAATTCCTTATTTTGGCTCCAAAGTGGGTAATGATGATAATGACTTAGTTTTGTGGAATTCATGTTTAGGTTGTTATGGGATATTGAATTAGGTATTGATTATGGTAGAATTTTTCATAGGCTGACCTATATATTTGCGATTATCTATATTGTATATTGTTGTATCATTGATATGGGTTGATTGTCGGCTTAATATTGTGTATATGGCTATTGGTAAGAGCCTTTGTAAAGTAAATTGATTGAAAAGGCTAGGGAATGGTGATGATGATGATTGAAAGGTGGTGAGTTGACCTAATACCTCTACATTCTGTAGAATAGGTATTGAATTGTATCTATTGGTATGGTCCACTTATAATGGTTATGTGTTTTAATTGCTATGGACATAGCCTTGTCAGCATTATTATGTGAATTATGGTGCTATCGTGGTATAGCTTGTATAGATGAACAATGTGAAGGATTATATGGTATATTTGTATGTGTGAGGTGAAAGTATGATTTCCTCTAAATGGTTATATGTGAATATGATATACTATAATGGGTCTCTATATGTTCATAGGGTTCCTTGTTAGGTAGACTTAGTTGTCCCTGCATGTTACTTGAATGTTATTGAATGCATGATATGATTATATTGTGTCTTGATTGGTGAACTAGTTTTCCTCTGTTCTTGATACATTAAAGTTATTTGAAGGTTATCTCTTGACTTTGTAGGCTTAGGCACCCTTTTCATGTACGTGTATGAATGAATGAAGAATGAAAGTCTAGGATCGCAAGAATGAGCAATCCTTAGTATTATGAGTTGGTAGGACTAATAAATGGTACCTTCTCAAATACTATTATGTGAATGAACTTACTCTATGAAAAACAAGGCAAAGCGCCAATGAATATGCTTGTGGTAGTGGCTCTACTTGAGGATGAGACTAGAGTAAAAAAAACCCTTGATATTCTAGAAACATGTGCCAACATAGGATGAGTCTTAGTTCTACTTTTGGCAAGTAGAACACCTTCTATGGTGTGGGGTCCTTATGACACCGGATTTCATACATAGCTAGTATGGTCTATTTCGGCTAATGCCTATTCTCATCATATGGGATGTACACTCTAGTTATTGGATGAGTTCTGCAAAGTGTGGTTAGTTGAATGAGACGCTATTCATACATTGCACGAGTAAGCTTTGAAGATGCTAGGAGGGTTCCCTAGGTCTATTCAAGGACAATTATGTGAAGTCCTTTATTTATTAGTTGTCTCCTAAATGGTTTTCAATGAAAATTGTTGACTTAATGAAATATGTTTACATGAAAGGTTCATGTCTTACTTAGGTGAGGAGTCTAAATGAAGAAAAGCGGTTAGTTGATGAATATGGAACTATGTATTAATGTGATGCAAAGAATATTCTTATTTTAGTTAGTCTTATTGATTACTTAGGTGTGCTTGAAAAGGGTGTATGGGCGGTCTTTTCTTGTCTTACTTAAGTAAGTCTGAGGATAACTTTTAGTACGGGGTCTAAATTCTTATATGGATGCCATGTGAATTATATGAATATGTTATATATGTGAAATTGAATTGATGATGTTCTTATACTTTTTTATGAGATTTCTATCAAAAAAGCATGAAAAGCATATCTTAACCAAACGTCTATTTTAGCATGATTTTCTTGCATGTTCACCTACTTAGTATATTCAATGTGTTAATTCCATATGATGTTCTATTTATACAAGTGTAGGTGGCAAGTGAGGATCCTAGTAGAAATGAAACTTGGGAATAGCATTCTCTCAGGAAGACTTGGTATGTCCTCATATGTTCGGGGACATAGTTATGTTTTTAGCTTCTTTCTTATTAAAGAAATTTTGTAATAGACTATAGATTTTCATTCAAATGTAATGGATTGTGACCTTATGATACTTCTTGTGTCTAAGATGGCTTACAATGAGACTTAGTTCTTATGTTTTCCATAAAAAAAGTTTGAGCTATTGTTGTGAAAAAATATAAGTCCGCACAATATATATATATATATATATGCAATGAATGATGTCTAAGGGCCTATATAAGACCTTATAGAGGTCGAGTACGCTATGTGGGGACTTGAGAGTGCTCTAACTTCTAGGGTGTACTCTTGGGTCGTTACAGAAATGGGACAGGATAACTATGGACTTTGGTTCTGGATTTCCTCGCACTTACAGAAATAATGATGTAATATGGATGATTGTGGATAGGCAAACAAAAAGTGTTCACTTCTTAGAAATAGGGATGGATTACTCACTTGAGCGTTTAACCGAGTAGTACATTAATGAGATTGTAGGACTACATGGCATCCTTGTGTATATTATTTTTGACCAAGACCCTAGATTTACATCTAGATTTTGTGGTAGCTTGCAAGATGTTTTGGATTCTAAGTTTACATTTAGCACTTCGTTCCATCTTCAGACAGACAGTCAATCTAAAAGAGTGATACAAATTTTGGAGGATATGTTTCGAGCTTGGATTATGGAGTTTGAGGGTAGTTGGGACAAACACTTGTCTTTGATAGAATTGATTATAATAACAGTTACCAATCAAATATTGGAATGCCTCCCTATGAAGCCTTGTATGGATGAAAATGTCAAACCCCTCAGTGTTGGAGTGAAGTTGGTGAAAGAAAGCTTATTGGTCCTGAAATTGTGCAACAAATAGAGAACAAGGTAAAAATGATCAACGATCATTTAAATGTTTCTTCGGAAAGGCAAAAGTCGTATGCTGATATTCAAAGGCGTGACATTGAATATCAAGTTGGAGATAAAGTATTCTCAAAAGTTTCTCTATGGCAACACATTATGAGATTTGGCCAAAAAGGAAAGCTTAGTCCCTGGTTTATTGGACCTTATGAGATACTTGAAAGGATTCGACCAGTTACATATAAATTGACTTTTCATCCTGAGTTAGACAAGATCCACAATATTTTCCACGTTTCTATGCTCAGATTATATCGTTTTTGATCTATATCATGTTCTTCCAGTTGAGTCTATTGAGGTCAATCCTTACTTGACATAAAATAAATAAACTATCCGAATTTAAGCTTGAGAAGTAAAGCTTAGAAAAAATAAAATACACTTAGTAAAGGTACTTTGGAGGAACCATTCTTGAAAAGAAGCTACCACTCTTATTGGGGGACTAGATTAAGGTAAATTTTGAGACAAAATTTCTTTAAGGGGGAGAGATTTTACCCCGACATATTAACGAAGAGTCGCATGTCAATTTGTTGTTACTTAATTAATACAATATGTTTTATTCTCATCTTGGGAACATGAAATTTTGTAATATTTGCAACCTTGCTAAACATAAGTTGTGATCATAATTTAAGGTATTGTATGGGGGTATTTGCGTAATTTGACTAATTAGAATTACATATAAATTGAAAATATTGTTATAGAGTATATGCATATAGGTGTATATGTATGCATGTTGGGCAACATACAATAATTTGGGCAGCACCTTTTAGTGACCGTTGTACAAATTACTAGCCTCACTTTTGAGACTATATTTTGACACCTTTTCTAGTGAAAGTCGTCTCGAAGTATCGGAACCTTAGAAAATTATCTAACAAGTTTTTCTTCAAAATCAAGAGAAAACCTTGATCCTTTTATCTGGAATTTGAGATACACACTTCTCTTTGGTAAGTGATGAAAAATCTATTTCTAGGTTGGGTAGTTTTCGTACGTTAATCATATCTCGTTTAATAAAATTAGTTTAAAGTGAGTATATATTATTTGGGAATCTAATTTGTATACATCAACTCTTATGCTCTTGTAAAACTCTAACTTAGTTGTTATGGATTCGAAATATGGGACGCAATCTAGATTTCGTATTTTGAAATCTTGTATGGAAAAATATTTGTCTTGAGATGACATCATTTTGTACAAAATATATATTTTTGGTGATTCTTGATTGCTTGCTACCTTAAGATATGTACCTACTTCATTCGTGAAGTATATACACTCCAATTTTGTCATCTTCCTTTTAAAATCTAGGTTTCGACATGAGGTACTAGGCTGGCTTGAAATATTTTTTTGGGAGCATAGTCGTATTTATACAGGCTAAGCTTACTTGTGATGATAATCCCGTTTTACTTCGACATTATTGAGATACTACGAATTATATAAGTTATTTAATTATATTTTTAAGGTTGTATATACTCGTGAACAAGTTGAGGACCTTGATATATTGGTTGGTCTACGCTCTGAACTCTTGAAGTGGTGTTGGATTATTTCTTCGCTAAAGCATAGAGGTTTGCAAATAAACTTGTACTTGCACTCTTTTACCTACTGGTATATCTGAAAGTTGATCTTGGTACCTTTGTTACCTCTTTTCACTTTAGATTGGCGTGTTGGTATCCCATAAGACGTTAGAGACGCTTGTGTAACTCGCCCACTTGTATGGATTGTTTGATCCCTTTGCACTCTTGTTTGGACCTTATCCTTCGTGTGGCTGTGAGTTTTTCACTATTGGAATTCCCCTTGTTTCGGATTATTTGCCATCTTGACTTTGAATTTTTAGTCCGTCTTAAGAATGGAAGTTGTCCATGTTATATAAACTACAAATCCATTTTTAATATGGTTCTTGGTTATCTTGATTATTGGGCTTTCACCCTTTTTGATACAGGTCATTGATTCTTCTTGATACCTATTGTGCTTGGTGTGACGACATGATGTATATATTGGGCAATCCTTGTTATAGAATCTCTTGAAAAATGGTGTTGTGAGCGTACTTGACATTTTGATCTTCAAATATAGAACTTGATACTCTTTATAGATAGTTTAATTGAGTTATTTCTTATATTCAATTATTCTACAATGACTTAAGAAAGGTAACTTGGGGAATCTGAGGCTACGGACCTATAGTTTTTACACCACAAAGTTATATGCTTAGCAATAGTTGTTTCTATCATAGGGAATGTTCGAGAGGATGCATGAAGCTGGCCACCGGAGATGGAGATTTTGAGAGCCTTAAGGAAGATCACATTTTCATATAGGCATCTATATTTTGTATAAACTTTGGGACTTGTACATGACATATGTGTTGCATAATACATGAAATTTTGAGGACTGATTTAATCATTTAACCATGGTTTTTAATATAAGTGTGGCTATACATTTAGATCTTTTTGGGGTATGTAAACCCAAGTCTTGTAATATGCTAATTTACTATTTATTTTGAAAAGTTTGTGCGAAGATTGAACGGGCTGATTTAGGTACTCGAAAGTTGGTAATATTCATTCTTAAGAGTGAAGACAATATATGCATGAAAAGTGTGTCAGTTATTTGCTTATAAGATTTTGGGAGGATTTCTTCATCATAACTTAATATTCCGCGCCATATCAATCTTGACATCAAATAAATATTTAAAATGGGAAATATGCGCATCCTTAACTAAACTATTTATTAAGAACCTAATCCCTCAACTAGATTAAAATTAGTATGCCCTGCGTTAATCTCTTTTAAATGTCGCAAGTCTTAAATTAGGTTTCTTGTTACGTGGGAAGTATCTCACCAAAGGAGTTCGCTACAGGGGATGTATTCCATAAGAAGAAATAATAGAAATCCTACATTCTTGTCATGTGTCTCCGGTAATAGGCCACCATAGTGTCACTTCCACAGCTACTAAAGTTCTCCAAAGATGATACTACTAGCCTTCAGTGTATATGGATGCGAATGAATTTGCGAAGAAGTGTTCGCAAAGTCAGCAGCAGGGTGGAGTTTCAAGATTACACTAATTACCCCTCAATCCCGTTTTATAGGTCAAGCTATTTGACGTATGGGAATTTGATTTCATGGGTTCATTTTTAAGCTCATTTGGAAATAAATATATCTTGGTCATTGTATACTATGTTTACGAATGGGTAGAGGCTGTTGCACTCCCAAACAGTAAAGGAAGAAGTATCATATAGTTCTTGAAATGGTACATATTTGCAAGATTTGGCACTCTAAGAGCAATCATTAGCGACGGGGGATCGCATTTTTGCAACAAATGGTTTTCGATGGCACTAAACATATATGGAGTGAAGCACAAAGTAGAACCCCATATCACCCTCAAACAAGCGGCCAAGTTGAGGTGTCAAATTGAGAGATCAAAAGCATCCTGGCTAAAACACTGAACAACAATAGAACTGATTGGTCTAGAAAGTTAGACAATGCATTGTGGGCATACCGAACTGCTTACAAAACATCCATTGGAATATCCCCTTACGAGATAGTTTTTGGTAAAATATGTCACCTACTTGTTGATCTAGAACATAAAGTGTTATGGGCATTGAAAGCTCTAAATTTAGTTTGGACAAAGGCCTCAAGGGAAAGGCTAGAGCAATTGAATGAAATAGATCAATTCAGACTCATATCTTATGAGATCTCATCCATTAACAAGGAGAAAATGAAGAAATGGAATGATGCAAGAATATTCTAGAGAGAATTCAATGAAGTGGACTGCCGGTTGTTGTTGTATTATAACTCTCAACTGGGGTTATTTCCAAGGAAGCTCAAATTCAAATGATTCGGGCATTTCAGAGTGATACAAATGTTCACTAATGGTACTGTAGAAGTTGCGGGTAAGGAAGGTCTTCCATTTAAGGTGAATGGACAGTGTTTGAAATTATATTGGAGACCACCACAAAATATCCTTATTTGACGAGGTGTACCTGGAAGATGCTTGATAACATCCCCACTTCGTGACACGATGTTAAATAATACTCTTGTTGAGAGGTAACCATGTGCTAAATAATATGTGTGTTAAATGTTGTGGGTGGAGGAAGGACCAGCGAACCGCCAAACCCTCTCACTTAAAAGACTCTATAGAGGACAGTGAGAATCAAGAGCGAAGCGTGAAAAGATAGAAACTAGATGCAACGCCAAGAGCAGTGAAAATTTCCTATTACCCTCACTTATTTATTCATGTTTTATCCAAGTGTCATTCTTTATCGCAATAACTTAGAATGGATGAGATTTACATTCAAGTTGTTCTCTTGCAAATTCGATATTGATTTCGCTCAATGTCGATGACTTGAACGGTGCTACCAATTGAACAAACATGAACGTGCAGCTACGACAAGACCAAATGAAGTTTCTAGACAATATATGAACTCTTTGCATCTCATTTTGAGTAGCCACTTGTCAAATTGATTCTCGTGTTATGACCGTTCCAGACCAGCCAAAGTGTGAAGTTTTGTTTGAAGCAAGTAACAATGCCTTATGTGATAAGCTTACCATGAATCATGCATGAATAAACCTAGAATTTGCCCCATTAGTCTATTCTACTATGGCCTCATTTGTTTGCACTTAATGGGGGTCTGAATATTAATCAATCAGATTTACCTTATTCATTGTTTGTTTTTAAGGACTAAATCTCAATTATTCAGATTTATTTCATCAAGTTTGTTTATTTTATTTCCTTATATACCTCTAATGGGTCTGAATATTTATGGATGAATGAGATCTATAACACATGTTGAACACCATTCAGACAAAAAATAAAACTCCTATCATAATTCAACTACATCACATCAACTCATAATTTTTTTCTTATTTAATTAATGTTAATTAATTGCTTACCGTTATAATTTATTTTATTCTTACTAACTTAATATACTTTAATAATTAATCAATATATTTGAATTAATAAGCACTCCCATGACCTAATATATGCCCGATTTTAGAAAATAAGAAAGTTAATTATTTGATCGATAATAATAACAAATGACCATTAAAAAATAAAATGTTTTAAGAAAACATTATATTACTACTCTATATAAACTATTTTACATTGCATTATATTAGATTCTCAAAGTTTTTTAGTGCAAACAATAGTCATATTAATTATGTAACTTATGTTAAATTCTTAATCGATAAATCATATTACCTTGATACGATAAAAATGTTCAAAATATTATTTCTATATAAAAAAAATATTTTACAAAAATGAGGTTTTTATAATAATTTATTGTTATAGCGTTTAATTTTAGATGCACATTTAGAGATTTAAAACAAACAATCGCAATAATCATGTGTTCAGATTCAGAGACGACATCTTAATATTCAGATGTTTATTCAGATTTACACATCTAGATCTTAATGCATATCTTAAAATTCATATGTGCATTCAGATGTCTTAATCTTAATGGAAACAAATGAGGCCTGAGTGATACTTTCTCTTGATATGATCTTAGGAAATTTTATGTGTGATCCAACTTGAAATATACCTTTTTTGTGACTTCCTGTGATTGTGTGACCTTCTCTTGAACACTCTTTGAGCCTTAACCTTCTTTAGAAGAAACGGTATGAAGACTAAACCTTTCTTTATCCTTTCCGCTTTATCCTCATGAAATATTGGTTTAATTGAAATAGGAAACTTAGGCTTCTAGTGAAAACAAAAGGAAGACGTCAAAAGAAGTGCAACGAACCCCTTAACCCATGGTGTTACAAAAATATGGAGACCCTCCATTAAGAAAGAAAAAAAAAGAAAAAAAAAGAAATGAAAAAGAAAAGCTGTGGAATAAAAGTCAAAATGGAATAGGGTTTCCAAGCAATTTACGGGAAATGAATAAATGGATGACTTATGAGCACTAACAAAGATGAAGAAGGAAAAAAAAAGGAAGTGCTATGAGCACTAAATTTCATTAGGATTATTAGTCACTAAGCCTAAATTACCATACCTTTGCACTCGGCCCCATTACAGCCTTATAAAAACCTTTTTGATTTGGAGAAAGTGGAGACAATTGTTGAGTGGAAAATAAGGGCAAGACTGTAGGTGAAAGAATGCATTGTTTTTCTCTTTTTGAAAATGAGTGTTGTATCAAATTCTTGAATTTTTAAATTGATTATACAATTGTGTGTGGAAATGTAATAGTCATTTGTGTGAGGGCATTCAAATGCTTATGTTTGAGCTTGAACTTGCATTTAAAAAAATTAATGTGAGCTCAAGAATCTTTGATAATGGTGTGTCACAACTGGAATCTTTGAGTACACATTGATCTTTGTATAAGTAGTTTGAGTCTTGTTGTGTGAATTCATTATTGAGTTTTGTGTAGCACTATTTGAGACATCGTTTTTGAACTGCTGAACTTGAGTTTTACCAGAGGACAAGTAAAACTTTTAAGTTGAGGGTATTGATAAGTCCAAATTTGGACTCATTTAGCGTTATATTTTAAGAGAAATAGTTTCTCAAATGCTTATTTTATCTCAATATCTGATGAAAAATCGTAAGTTTTAGGTATTTGAGGAAGCATGGACACTATGTCACAAAAAGAAGCAAAAAGACTGAGAGAACTAAAGAAATGAACACCTTAGTAGCGCCAAATCCACTTGGCGGTTTGTCAATAAGAATGGGTGCCTCCTTTTGTTTCAGTAGGCCATCCCTGAATAGGAAGATCAAATCATAGGAAAGGAACATTCAGCGTATCGCTGAAGTGATTCGGCGAAGCTACACTGGACCATCGAAAGTTACAAAATGATGGAACGGAAGTGAACAAGATAATAGTGAGGAACATTTAGTTATGTGTGTAGCTGACAAAAATGGCACTATGGGACTTAATCGCTGAAGGTAACGTGAGATCTTACTATCAACGGCTGATGGGTCAAACACCAAGAAAAGAGATGAGGTGGATAGTGGGTCGGCGAACCCATACTTCATACTGCCTTACCTTATAATGTGTCCAATATATAATTGAAGATAAGCTAAAGGTGGTTAGCAGACGAAAGGCGGATTGTTAAAGTGCTCGGCGATCCCGACTAACTTCGCCGAACCTAGTACAATTTCACACACTTTAAATAAGAGAGTTGGATCAGTTTTCTTAGGATTCTGAATTAGTTACAAACAATAACATATTTTCTTAATACTTTTTATGTTTTACTCTCATGTTTTGTAAGGTTTTTTGAAGACTTGAAGAAAAAGGGTTTCATCTTCCCTAAATTGGAAGTGGGTCTCCTTAATTCTTCATTCTTTGCTACCCAATTGATTTCATCATCAATGAAGGTATAATTTCTCTTTCTTGATATATTTCTTACCCCAATTCTAACGGTGTGATCTAGAAAATATGGGTTAGAAGTGTTGTTGAATCTTGCTTGTTGGTAGATTAAATGTAATGTAGTTTAATGGTGATTTCTTCTAGTGGTTGTGGTTGAATCCAAGGGATTTATAGTTGCAAATACAAATTCACATATGTATTTTCGTCTTGCTCGAGAGAGAGGTTGCGAAACCAATATCTCTAGATTGATGACCTAAGGAGTGGGCGATATGAGGTTGAAATAAAGATGGTGATCCCTAGTCCTATATTCTAACACTCAACTCATGAGAGTGAGTAGGGTAAGGCGTAAGATGGTCTTCAAGAAGCAATTTGGTGTCCGAGAGGAATCCATTTGAAATGAGGTAATTTGCTTGAGAGAGAACTTATTTCCATATAAAGCATAACCTAGTCACTATTTCTACAGATTTTCTATCGAAATCATCAACCCAATAATCTATATTGAACCGTATTGAGGTCACGTCCCGAGAATTCTCCCTCTCATTGATTAGATTTCTTATAATTTTTTGTTAATTTTACTACTTGTGACCACCCCCACCACCACCACCACAATCACCACCACCACCACCCTTTTTGATATTTGACACTTTCGTGTCACTCCCTTTTTTTTACAATATTTTTAATGGCAACGACTAATTAGAATGAAATTCTAATAAACTACAACTTTTCACTACCACTCCTTTGGGACACAACCCAAACCCTCATTGGGTTACTATATTATTTAATATGGTAGACACTTGAACTGAAAGTTGTGTCGTTGGTCACGATAAGCATCAAAATGGAACCACTGTTGGGGAGTGGTGTCCCATAACAATATAGTTAAATAGAGACTTTATTCTTGCTTAATTTTAGATTTACTAACTTAACTTTTTAGTTTTGTTTCATTTGTTTTGGTGACCTTTTTTAGGAAGCATGAGTGTAAACGGGAGTAATGGAAGCCAGGTGGGCCACCAAGACGACATTGGAAATCTCAACGATGTATAATATCCCAACATCAAAAACCATCATCTAATGGGAGGTGTTGGAGCCATCCGCTTACCTTTGGCTAAGAGAAATGCAGGTTTTCACATAACAAGTACCACGTTGCAACTCTTGGAGCTAAAGTGACTCTTCAGTGAATTGGCTCATGAGGACCCTCACGAGCATCTTCAAAACTTTGTAGATGTGTGCGGATCCTTCTCTATTTGAATATATCTGAAGCGTCCATCCAGTTGAGACTATTCCCTTTCTTGTTTATGGGAGGGGCGTGCAAATGGCTAGCAGAACTTCCACGAGAATCCATCACTTCATGGGAAGAATTGGTAACCGCATTTCAAGTGATATTTTTCCCTCCTTCAAAGATGATGTCACTCCGGAAAATCATTCAAAGCCTTAAGCGTTTGAATGGGGAGCCTCCTTATAAAACTTGGTTGCGGTTCAAAACGATGGGGCTCCAATGCCTGACTCATGGCCTTTCTGAAAACGTCATCCTTCACTACTCTTACCGTAGCCTGGACTAGTTAAACAAAAATGTCGCTGACAAACTCTCGCGTCGAGGATGAATGCATCAACATAGCATGGTACACCCGTGAACACCAATTATCTCCTCACACCTTTATGCTATCTAAGGAGAAAATTTAAAAGGACAATGAGAGAGACCAAAACATGGCCTAGACTATGACACAACTTGACAATTTATCCAAAAATGTCATGGGGGATGGTGCCCGAGGTTTCAATGTCGTGGAGGTTGCGTGTGCAAACCCGAAGGAGGTGATGTTTGACACTTTATAAGCTGAGAGGTAAACTTTTTGGCCAACCAAAATGGTGGATACCATTCAAACTACTCGAGGCAAGTGGACATCAAGGATGGGGTAGAGATAAAGACTCAAAAGATAGAAATCATGAATGGAGGGACCGTAATGCGAATTGGAAAGATGGAGATAAGGATATATATGTGACTCCCCATGAGAGCCAGAATTCCAAGGATTTGGAAGGTGGACGGTCTAAGGATATGCTCTCACGTATCCTCAACAAAGTTGAAATGTCGGACAAGATCTGAAAGGCATGAAGGAAGATGTGTCCACCCTTACTCAAAGTATCACCTCCCATATAGTTTTTATCTAACAGTTGGACACAAAGATTTTTCATATCTTGTCTCACCTAAATTCGAGACTTCAAAGGGGTTTGCCTAGTGATACTATGGACAACCTCAAGAATGAGATTTGAATTTGGGCTAGCGTCGTACCGCGACGTTAACTAAGACATTGTTTGGGAGGCAACCCAAAACACTTTACGTGTTTTTTGTGTCTTGATGAAATATTGGTGTGTTGTTTGTACAATATACAGTTAGGAAAATGTATGAAAATGTGCATGAAGGCGAGCAACCAGTCTAGTTGGCGAACAACCAACAATTTGGCGACCCCAATTTTTCTTCCGCCGTCCGACTCAAGATATCTTTAGATAGGACCTATTAAACTCAGCGGTCTGTAGGAATTATTGGTGCATCGCCAACTAGATTAGCAACCTTAATGAAGACCACCGTTGGGATTCCCATGTGAACCCATGATCCTTCAAAATTCAGCAAAGAAATTAGGCACTCGCCACTTCACCGAGTGAATGGGGGAGCATTATTAATGTCTCCAAATGGTCGAAATCTGGACGGACCTTGCAAACAAACGATTTAAAGGTACAGGTTCATTTACTCTCCCACACTTTTTTCTCTTTACAAACTCACAGTAGCACTCTAGTTTTATAGTTCTTGAAGTTGTTGGAATCATGCTCGGATCTGGATAACATTGCTTCCTAGAAGCTCTGTAAAATTTTAATCAACATCAAAGGTTGGTATTTTAATCCTTGTATATACTTTGCCGAAATTGTTCTCATTTGCATGTAGTGAATCTTGGTGAAGTTATTCCAAATGTCTCTAAGCAAACAGGATTACATGCATTATGGATTGTCATTCGATCAATCGACTTTAATGATAAAATTCCACTTTCCAATGCTTTGAATTGCATTATTTTTCCATGG
Source organism: Solanum pennellii (assembly GCF_001406875.1). Taxonomy (NCBI): domain Eukaryota; kingdom Viridiplantae; phylum Streptophyta; class Magnoliopsida; order Solanales; family Solanaceae; genus Solanum; species Solanum pennellii. The sequence goes on from NC_028637.1 coordinate 60,328,001, forward strand.
GAATGTGCATTTGCTATAGATCTTAGCTGAATTTGTTTTATAGAGGTTTAAATTGAATTATCAGGGATTGTGGAATTTCATTACGTAAATGAGTTGAAAATAGGCACGAGGAGTCATTTGGGAAACTGGGCTAAGCTCGCCAAAACATTCGGTGGTTCGCCTAACATTCCTTTTCACCTTCAATTCAATGCTAAACGAGTCGTGATCCTGTAACTTTCGGCAGTAAGTCTGATGTCGCCAAGCATGCTCAGCGACTCACAGGTTCTTTGTTCGCCCTTTGTCTGCACACTTTCGCCTAAATTGATGAAAACTTCATCGACTAATTTGGCAAATTGATTCTACATTTGTAATCCCCCTTGCCCCTATTTAAATACTTTCTAACTTTGACTTGAAGTCTTTGTAGAAATGACTAGACCAAAGGTAGATGGAGAGACATGGCACCCCGACATATAAGAACACGAGAGTTCAAAAGAGACGATAAGATATCAGAACTAGCCAATGATAGAAGAGACAAGAATAAATCAAGTTCCAACAGGAGGTCCACTGACCATACTATACATTCTATATGGGTATAAACTCTTTTATAGCAAACCCTTACTTAGACAAGATGATTGCGGCTAAAATTGTGAATGGGCTAAGGCAAATGAACACAATTAGAACTATAATGATAATACACGTAGGACTATTTTCAAAGTCCAGGCTAATCTATCGGGAACTAATGCCCCTACAAATGGAGCGAGCAGGTAGATAGCATCCCTTCTTTACCTCCCTCTCTTTTTTCCTTTCTTTTCATTGCAAGATATTTATCAGTTGCATTTGAGCACATATATTTCTTTTTCTTTTTCTTTTTTTTTGGGGGGGGAGGTATGGCCCACCTTTACGTTTTGTTCTAAGAGATGTTTTGATTTTGTATTTGGGTTGTCTCTTTTAAATCATGTTTATCTGTTGTGGATGTTTAAGCTAATGGCTTCTTGATTATAAATTGCAAATTGATTTTGACACACTTCCCAAAAAAATTATATTTTCAAAAATAACTGCCACCTCTTGTGTTGAAAGTGATTTTGATGCTTACCATGACCAATGATAACTACTTTCAATTAAAGAGTCTACAATCGTCGATAATATAGTAACCCAACCGAGGTTTGGGGTCGGTGTACCAAGGGAGTGGTAGTCAAAAGTTGTACCTGATTAGAATTTCATTCTAATTTCATTCTAATTAGTCGTAGCTAATGAAATTTGCAATTAAAAACATTGTAAATAAAGGGGGTGACACGACAGTGTCAATTATCAAAGGGGGGGGGGGGAGTTAGGGTTGGTCACAAATAGTAAAAATAGTGAAAACATAATAGGAAATCTAATCAATGAGAGGGGGAATTCTTGGGCTGTGACCACAATATGGATTAATATAGATTATTGGGTTAATGCTTTCAATAGAAATTCTGTAGAGAAATAGTTACCAGGCTAAACTTTATATTAACATAAATTCTTGGGATGTGACCACTCATTTGCCGCATGAAGACTAGCCTACGCCTTACCCCACTAACTCTCTCGAGCTGAGTGTTAGGATATGAGACAAGGGCTCACCCTCTTCGGCTGAACCTCATGTCGACCCACTCCTTAGGCCATCAATCTAGCGGTCTTAGTTTCGCGACCTCTCTCTCGAGAAAGTGAAAAACACGTGGGTAAATTTTCATTTGCAACTAAAAATCCATTAAATTAAACTACAACCACTACTCAAAATTACCATTATACTACATTTAATCTACCAACAAGCATGACCCAACAATAATATTAACCCATATTTGCTAAATCACACCCAAAGAATTGGGGTATTTAGTCACATATCAAGAAATAGAAATTATACCTTCAATGATGATGAAATGATATGGCTGACATAAATAAAGTCTTGATTTGAGCAAATAAAGAAGAATTAAGGAGACCCACTTCGAATTTGGAAAGACGAAACTCTATCTTGTTCAAGTCTTCAAATACCCTTACAAAATTTGAGAGTAAAATATAAAAGTACTAACAAAATATGTTATTGTTTGTAATTAAGTTGGAATCCTAATAAAAATGATCCAAATCCCTTAAAACTAAAATTGTTCTAGTATTTATATTTTGTGTTGTAGTTGATCATTCGACGATTATAGTTGGAATCGCCGATTGACTTAAAAGATTCGCCCATAGGTGTAATTCACAGCCTTCTGGTACAATCTTCAACATTGTTATGCTTTGATTCATTGGGCGATGAGATGTTGTTTGACGAAACTACTTAGCGACGCGCCGATTACTTCTCACTTCCGTCGTTTTGACCCTTTCATGAAGGGATCAACACACTGGAATAAAAGGGGCTATCTATGCCTATCGGAAATCCCCCAGTGGACTTGGCGATGCTAAAGAATCCATTTCTTCTGTTCTCTCATCCTTTTTGCGACATACTGTCCATGCTTTCCTTAGATCCTCAAATACCTTAAACTTACGAGCTTTTCATCAGACATTGAGATAAAATAAGCATTTGAGGGAACTATTTCTATTAAAATATAGCTTAAATAAGTCCAACATGTTGCCTCATCAACACCCCCAACTTAAACTTTTACTTATCCTCAAGTAAAATTCAAGTTCAGCAGTTCAAAGAGGATGTCTTAAATAGTGATACACAAGACTCAATCATGAATACACAAAATAATACTAAAACTGCTTATACAAAGATCAATTGTGTACTGAAAGATTCAAGTTGTGACACAGCATTATCAAAGATTCTCGAGCTTGCATTACTTGCTTCAAAGGCAAGTTAAAACTCAAACATAACCATTCGAATCCCTCACACAAATGACGATTCCAATTTCACACACAAGTGTATAATCTATTTAAAGTTCAGAAATCAGATACAACGCTCACTCTTAAAAAGAGGAACACAATGCATGGTTTCACCCATTGGTTTGCCCTTATTTTCAAGTCAACAATTGTTTCGACTTTCTCCAGATTAAAAAGGTCTTTCTAGTGCTTGTAATTGGACTAAGTACAAATGTATGCTCATTTAGGCTTAGTGACTAACAATCTGCATGAAATGTGGTGCTCATATTACTTATTTTCTTTTTCCTTCTTCATATTTGTTAGTAATAATAAGTCATACTATTATTCATTTCCCATGGATAGATTGGAAACCCCATTGCATTTTGACTTTTATTCCAGAAGTTTTCTTTTTTTTTCTTCTTTACATATATATATATATATATATATATATATATATATATATA
>NC_028637.1:60331575-60376587 GCF_001406875.1 Solanum pennellii
TATATATATATATATATATATATGTATATATGGAAGGTCTCCATCTTTTTGCAAAAGTATGTGTTAAGGGAGACTTTCCTTGAACTTCTTTTGACTTCTTCCTTTTCCTTTCACCACACCCCCAACTTGGGCTTTTATTCAAAGTTGTCTATTTCAATCAAACCAATCTTTCTTGAGGAAAAGGGAAATGGATCAAGAAATGTATAGTCTTCATTTAGTTTCTTCTAAAGAATGCTAAGGATTAAAGGGTGTTCAAGAAAAGTTTACACACTAACAAGGGAGGTCACAAATGTTGTATACGTCAAATTGACTCAAACTCTATAAAATAACCTAAGATTATATCAAGAGAACACATCACTTCAAAAACTAGACTAACTGGGAAAATTCTAAGTTCATTCATGCATGGTTCAAGTTAAATTTATCACACAAGGCATTCATACTTACATCAAACAAGATTTCACACTCCGGCTAGTGTGCAACGGTCATTACATTAGAATCAATTTGACATATGGCTAGTCACAATGAGATGCATAGAGTTCAAATATTGTCCATATAGCTTCATTTGGTCTCTTCGTAGCCGAACATCATGTTTGTTGAATTCGGCGCACCATTTAAGTTATCGGTATTTATCAAAACCGATACTCGTATTGTCAAGTGAACAATCACTTTCAACATAAGAGGTGGCAATTATTTTTGAAAAATATGTAAATTTTTCAAAAGTGTGTCAAGCTCAATTTGCATATCAAAATGAAAAATACATGACCTTAAACATCCGAAAGAGAAGATAAACATGATTAAAAACATAACAGCCCAAATAAACACTAAAACAACACAAATATCAGCAAAACATGCGTGGGCATCAGCCTACCAAAATCAAAAAGTATTTGTCCTCAAATATATAAAAATAATCTAGAGGTCAATTTAAACAATGATCGAGATAGGGCTTAGAGATGGTTAGGTAGCTGCTTTGAGTTGAAGTCCTTCAACAGTTGTAACTTTAAGCAGAAGGTGAGGTCGGGACGTTAATCGAACTGTTGAGTGATTTAACAAGCTCTATACAGCTTTTCTGAGCGATTCAATGTGCCTATCATCAACCCACATCCTCGAATTATTCATCAAACACCCTTTTGTGCATTGTTCTGCAGTTTGTCTAGTAAGTTCCCACTCGGAAAAAACATTTTGACTTCAAGGTCATTCGGCGCATCACCACATGAATTTTTTACTTCACCGAGTTTTACACAACTCCTCAGCAAATCTAAATGTTCAAATGGAGGTAATTATTGGGGTCGACAAACCTTGGGTGAATCCCTAAAACTTTCTTGAGCTCGTCGAGTTTCACAAACTCTACGTTTAGAGGGTACGTTGACTCAAACGGCGGAATAGCATTGATTAGCAGTGTCTTCAGCGACTTGACAACTGGGTCTATTTCTCGCATTTTGAACCTTTAAAGAACCTACCAAACTTCAATTTGTAAAACTAACACACCATTATTTCACCAAAACTAAAACAAAAGATAATCAAGGGTTTGGGGTTGCCTCTCAAATAGCATCTTAGTTAACGTCGTAGCAAGACGCAAGTCAACACTTTAAGCTTCATAGTTGGGTATACCTACATCATGATTAGGTAATACCCTTGTTATATGAGGTAATGTTTGCACCACAAGATTTTCTAGGTGTTGGATAGCTTTGGAGTGAGAGAAAATAATAAGCTTTATTCCATCAGTGTCTACTTTTAATTTGTCTAGCGCTCTAACTTGATCACCCAACTTGAGTAGAATGGTTGAGAGCATTCCCTCAATGCATTCCACATACTTTTCCCTATGAAACTCTCCTTCATAAATAGGGGTGCATTTATCATTTTTCTTGCACTGAGATTCGATCTTCATCCCTCTCTTAGACAATCCATCCACCTGTGTTTTCGGCGTGGTCAGCATAACATCTCTATCCATTTCTCACTAAGCTTCAGCCATGTGGTCCAACAACTGAGCGGCCATCATGTAGACCACCTGTGCAATACCTCCTTGAATTAGTTGGTCAAGTAGGTGCTGGTTTCAGGAACAGAGGTTTCTGTAGAATCAGTCCTGAAGGACCATGTCAGGGTTGCCATGATTTGGGCCTTGAGATACTAGCCCTTACAACCTTACCCACGATTTATGTATTTTCCCCTCCATTTGCTGGACAGTCAGTATGTTGTTTCAAACTCTCAATACCTCTAGTAGGGGGGTGGAACTCCATTAGTTCATGGGTTTGTACTAAATTTATTTACAACCTGATTCACAACACAATATGACAAGGAAAAACCAAAAGTAAGTGTAGTAAAGTTACAACTCAAAAAATAATGAAAACTCTACTCAACTACATTTTCACTTAACATCACTCCTCGGCAACGACATCATTTTGATGCCTATTGTGACCAATGACACTACTTCTGGCTCAAATGTCAACGATCGTTGTAATATAGTGATCCAATCGAGGGTTGGGTTCGTGTCCCAAAGGTGTGGTATTGAAAAGTTCTAGCTAATTAGAATTCATTCTAGTTAGTCGTAGCTATAGAAATTTGTGATTAAAGACATTGTAAATAAAGGGGGTGACACGATAGTGTCAAATATCAAAGGGGGGAGTTTGTCACAAGTAGTAAAAACAAAAAAATATAATAAGAAATAAAATCAATGAGAGGGGGAATTCTCAGGATGTGACCACAATACGTATTAATATAGATTATTAGGTTCATGCTTTCAATAGAAAATCTGTAGAAAAATAATGACTAGGCTAAGATTTATATGTAAATAAGTTCTCTCTCGAGCAACTTACCTTGTTTCAAATGGTTCTTCTCCGACCCATTATTCACATGAAGATCAGACTATGCCTTACCTCACTCACTTTCTTGAGCTGAGTGTTAGGATATGGGACTAGGGCTTAACCTCTCGGGCTGAACCTCATGCTGACGTACTCTTTAGGCCATCAATCTAGCGGCTTTGGTTTGGAGACCTCTATCTCGAGAAAGCGGAAAACACATGGATGAATTTGTATTTGCAACTACAAATCCATTTAACAATCGCTAGATTAAATCACCATTAAACTAAATTTGATCTACCAACAAGCAAGACCCAACAATAATATTAACTCATTTGCTAAATCATACCCCAAGAATTGGGGTTTCAGCCACATATCGAGAAATAGAAATTATACCTTCAGTGATGATTAAATCAAATGGGTATGAGAAATAAAGTCTTGCTTTGATCAATAAAAGAAGAATTAAGGAGACCCACTTCTAATTTGGGGAAAATGAAACCTTTTCTTTTTTAAGTGTTCAAAAACCCTTACGGAACTTGAGAGTGAAATATAAAAATTACTAAGAAAATGTGCTATTGTTGGTAACTAAGTCAGAATCCTAAGAAACATTATCCAACTCCCTTAAAACTAAAATTCTACTTGTATTTATAGCTTTCATATATAAACTATAGCGGATCATTCGACGACTCTACTTGAATCACCGATTGACTCGGCAATTCACCCATTGGTGTAGTTCACTGCCTTCTGGTAAGGCCTTCAGCATCATCGTTCTTTGTTCATTGGGCGATGAGATATTGCTTCGCAAAACTACTCGGTGACACGCCGACTACTTCTCTCTTCCGCTGTTTTGGCCCTTTCTTTCAGGGCTCAGCACTTTGGAACAAAAGGCGGCATCCATGCCTATTGGCAATCCGCCAAGTGGCATTTGAGGACATTATTTTTATTATATGATAGCCCTAAATGAGTCAATATATGGAATCATCAATTTTCTTGCAAAAAGTACTAAAGTTATCCTAAAGATTTGTAGTTAAAAATTGTAAAAAAAAAATCTTACAAATTTGTTCGCAAGTAAATCCTCATGAAAATAGTATAATATAATAAATTTAATCAATTTGTGGATGATCAATAATCATTTTAATTTCCTTTTTTAAGTTAAGTTTGATTTCTAGATTGTCCAGTTATTTTTAGTAGTTCTATTTCTAAATATTATCTTCTTATTATAATTCATGTTTTTGTTGTGATTGAAAAAGGAATTTTCTTACAAATGCAGGTAAATTACTCATTAATTCTTTTTCAAAAAAAACCAAAGTTACTCCGAAGATTTTTGGTTAAAATTAGTGAAAAGGCTTTTCATTACAATGTTTTTTTCACGACCTAAACCGTCGTGACTACCTTAGTCACAAATAGCCATTTAGGATAACATGATAACCCTCACACAATCATATACAACCTCATCATATATCATCACTTAAGCAGAATCATAACATATTTACTCATATAATATCAATTAAACATTATGAGAGTACTATACTACATAGTTTCACATTATACTAGATATACACCTATATCACATCATACTCCAATTCACATGTTCATACAAGCCATAACATCTTATACATGATCACCTTAATTCACATAAACATATTCACATTATACCTTCATATAATCCTTAAAACATGATACTAATACAATATACATAATTAATGTCGACGAGGCCACATTTATTCACAATTCATAAAGTAATGCCGACGAGGCTACATAATTCACAAATATAACGCATAAGCAACGTCACCAGAAGTGGACCATACCAATCATCACTATAATACAAGTGTTATACATAATATCAAGAGATTTAGGGCAGCCTACCACCAATCCAATCTCACAACTTCAATCCATAGCCAAATCAACCAACTCAATACTCAAAGGCTCTTACCAATAGTCATGATCACTAATTCAATCCAATAAGCTATATATACAATTAATCCAACAATATAAAACATTCATATAATAAAATTGAGGAAGACTATAAACCGTACAATCATGATCTATACATAAATCAATAGTACTAAGCAATCTACACGTGAATTCATTACTATTTAGCCATAATAAATTTATCCATAATTTAGTTAAATTGAGAGATTTGAGAAGTTCAAGGATTCATGGAGAGTTTCATTGAAGAACATCAATTATACATCAACAACATCATATCTTAAGGTTTGAAAACATTTCATGCAAGGCACATGACTTAGAGTAGAAATTGAACTTTTTCATCTTTTTGAAATCGTTGAAATCATCTTTGAAATTGATTCTAAGGTTATACAAAGCCTTATATGAAGAAATCCCATACCTTATTACATGAATCCAAAAATAAAATTGAGGAAGAAACTCCATTGAAGATCCATCATCAAGCTTCATCATCACCTCGAGCTCTCATAGAGGTTTTTGGAGAACCTTTGGGAAGGACAGGGTTTTGATCCATGTGCTAGGGTCTAAATGAGAGTTTAATGACTTAAATACTCTTAAAATACCCATACACACCTAAAATAACCGTCCTCTATTTTATATGACTTGGGGTGAATTTCCCAAAACACCCAAAGCCGAAACAGTGAAGCAGGCATATTGTTGGCCCAACGACACCCAATCATCAATGGATCGTCGACTGGCCTACGCCCCGTAGATTGTGGTATGTTGGTTGGTTCTGAAACTCCCAAATTTGTAGTATACATGTCCCCATCGACGAACAGTCGCTTGATTGACATGCCGTCGTTTAGGGGTCGTGATTTTCCACTGCAGTAAGTTTGCAACCTTAAGTTTGGGGTCCTATTATAGAGACTCTTGTGGGTCATAGCTGGAGTCATTCCCAAATGTTGGACTACAAACATGCACGTCTAGGTCTTAGGAACATCTCCAAACAAATCCAACACAAACGAACACGCAAAACATGCTAAAAACACCCAAACTCACAAGAACGTCCAAAGGCTATCTTTCGAACATCCTGGACGTTCTTGGACATTTGACCTCCAAACCTTATCGAACTCAGTATGCTTCCATTAAACACTATAATTAAACATATTAGTACCTCATAAACTCATGACACACACATAAGCACATGAAAGCACAGAGGAAACTAGTCATCGAACGTCTTGATTGTCCTTATACGTTAGACTTCAAACTCAATCGGATTGACTTCCAAACTCGTATACACACTTATTAAGCTATTCAGTATTATTTAAAACGGTAGTGAAGATCTATATCAGCCTAGTTAATTTTAGGATCGTTACAACTACCAAATAGAATAAAAATTCCCTAAGGTATTGGGGACCAACCACAAAATCCATAGCTCTTCTTCCCCACTTACATTCCAAAATTGGCATTCTCGAAAGCAAACTTGCAGGCCTTTAATGCTCATATTTTACTTGTTGTCCATTTTGGCACTTAGCGACAAACTCTGCTATATCTTTTTTCATGCCAGGCCATCAACAAAGTCATTTCAAGTCTCGGTACATCTTGTCACACCCGTATGAATGGAATAACGTGAACCATAGAATTCTTTCAATAAACTCTGAATCAAGTCACCCACTCTAGGAAACAAAATCCTTCCTTCAATGATCTCCCCAGTGAAGGTGGCCTTAACCTCAATTCTTGCTAACACTCCTCCTTTTTTTGAGATGCCTTGCTTCATGAACTTAGACTCCAAATGTTGAATTTCTTTAGCCAAAGGTCGCTTGGTCACACCCAAGCAAGCTAGACTACCCATATCGCCTTCCGGCTCAATGTGTTTGACATCACCTTAGCCTTACCGGGGTGGTACTGGATGGTCACGTCATAATCCTTGAGATACTCCATCAACCTTCATTGTCTTAGAGTTGGACCTTTTTGAGTGAATAGGTGTTGTAGGCAACGATAGTCAGTAAATATCTCACACTTAAGACCATAATGATAATGTCGCCAGATCTTGAGAGCAAACACTACCTCTTCCAAGTCCAAATCATGTGTTGGGTAATTTCTCTATGTACTTTCTACTATCACGATACATAAGCTATTACATTCTTATCTTGTATCACTATCGCACTCAAACCTGAATGTGAAGTATCACAATACACAATAAAATATTTACCTCCAGCGGTAGTGCTTGAATAGATGCCCTAGTCAAGAGACTCTTGAGCCTTTGAAATCACTCCTCACATTTTCCTGTCCATTCAAAAGGTACCTCCTTTTCGGTCAACCTTGTATGATGTATGGAAATAAAACCAAAGTTTTCCACAAACCGTTGATAGTATCTAGCAAGCCCCACAAAAATTCTAATTTCGGTTACTAATCTAGGCCGAACCTAATTGCTGACTACTTTAATCTTTTGGGGATCTATCATTACTCATTTCAATGAAACTATGTGCCCCAAAAATGCGACTAATGTCAATAAAAATTCACACTTGGAAAATTCTACATACAACTTTTATTTCCCAAGAACACCCAGAACAATACAAAGGTGGTCAGCATGCTCTTTGCTACTCTTAGATTAAACCAAAATTTTAAAAGAAATCACAAGAGAATCCATAAATGGTTTAAACACACTAGTCATCAAACTGATGAAAGTTGCAGGCGCATTTGTCACCCCAAACGACTTAACTAGAAAATTATTGTGCCCATAGCGGGTTCTAAATGTCGTTTTTTGTATATCCTCAGGGATAATCTTTAACTGATGATAGCCATGCCTTATATCAATCCTAGATAAAATGGATGCACCCTGCAACTGGTCAAAAAGATCATCTATTCGAGGTAGTGGATGCTTGTTCCGAATGGTGACCCTATTCAATTGGTGATAGTTTATGCACATTCTTATACTACTATCGTGTTTCATAACAAACAAGACAAGGGAATCCCATGGAGAAGAACTAGGATGCATGAACCCTTTGTCAAGAAATTTTTTGTTTTGATCCTTATGTTCTCTTAATTTTGCTGGAGTCATACTATAAAAAGGAATACAAATGGGGCAAGTACCAGGTTCCAATTCAATGCAAAAATTTATATCTCTATCTGAGGCATACATAGAAAATAAGTACGAAACACTTCTTCAAATTTTGACACCACAACAATAGACTCAATATAGGGAGACTCAACATCAACATCCCAAATATGAGCCAAATAAGAAAAAAAAACCTGCCCCACCAGTTTCCTAGCCCGAATGGAGGATATGATCATAGTAGGCTTAGGCTTATACTCCCCTTCCAACTATAATCTTTCCCTACCACTATCTCTAGAGTCACAGACTTAGTATTATAATTAAGCACAATATAATAGGGGGACAACCAAATCATGCCTAAGATGATATCGAAGTCAATCATATCCAAGATAACCAAATTATCCCAAGTATGAAAACTCATAAACAAGATACGACACAGAAGATAGACATGAGTGACTATGACAGACTCTCCGATTGTGTAGAAACATTGATGGAGGCATCAAGTATATCACAAAACACATCAAATTTTGATGTAACTCACATGGACTGTCATGACCGGGGAGCACCCCCTAAAAGTAACATGGTGTACTATGCCTCTCGGATGTCTTATACAAGTCCATAGTTATCATTCATCGCATTGTCCTAGGTAAATTTAGCAAAAAAACTTAAAACTTTTGTAGCACATCGTATGCTAGAACATCACTTCCATCATATATATAAAATAACATAAGTCTAAGTCTCTTTGTCATCTTAGACTCAACATCATTAGAATACTTTAGGGACACGGCCCTTATACATAAAACATAACTAAACTATTACATGACTTTAAACATAAATTTGACATAGGACATCCTTGAATTTTAAGGATTCATTTTTTTTAGCTTGGGAAACACATATCAAGCCCTTCACCATAGAGACATCCTTTGAGCATCCATGACCTACACTTTGTGTAAAAAGGTGAAGAATAATGGTGTTAGTAAAAGAATACACTAAGTATGACAACCATGCAAAAACATGCATTTAAACGGGACATTTTACTTGAAACCATGCATCATGCCTTTTTGTGAAAACATCTTAAAACTTTGATATAATAAGCAGTATAATATTCACATACTTAAATTAGGCATATTCAATGGTCGCAACATTACATATATTCATACAATGCATTTAAGGAATATTAAGTACCCCTTTACACTAAACATAGTTCATTTACAGTGAACTTCTTTCTTTTACTGTGAACTCCTTTCTTTTACATTGAACTTCTTTTCTTTAACTCATTAACCTCCCAAGTAACCCTCTAGTAATACTTGGTGCAATGCATCACCTTAAGGTCACAAGCTATTCATACCTACAACCTTCCTAACTCAATACATACATTCATGGAAGTATAACATATGACAAGACACTTTTGAGTCAAGACTCCCAATGCCATTACAGTGAACCATAGTCAATACTCACATATGATAACTTCAATTTACATAGACTCTTATAAGACCTTAGTCATAACCCCAATCTAAGTCTACTAGTGCAATGTACATGTAAAGCCCCACAACCTCACACATACTAAGTAAACCTATCAAGAGACCACAAGCACATCATTCACTTCATACATCAACAAGGAAAGTATATACACTTCATACATGCCAAGCAAGACTTCATCATTCAGTCAATAAGACCCACATTATGCATATAATTTAAGAACATATCATATAGACTCATTAGGACTTATACCGTGCATTTCATAAAAACAAGTAGACAAGACTACAATGTCATGCATAAGGACATAAACATAGTCATATACATTGGAACACCTTCCTAGAACACCCTTCAAGAGTTACTTGTACAATGCATAGGTAAAGTCTCATACCCTCACCTACACTAAGCAACTTCCCTTAAGTTATCCTAGTTAGGGTCTTTACTTTACTTCCATTGTCCATTTTACTTTAGGGAAACTATAGTCATAACTGACACTAAGACCATGGTTCTAAACATGAAATTTGGTGTTGTAGAGCCAAACACCAAGGGAAGGTGCTTTACCTTTCCAAGGTAGAACATTAATATCATGATAGCATATTAGGTGATATCACTTGACAGATACTATGAGGCAAGCATAGTTATGGAACTTGGAGGCATATATGGAAACCCTCTTTATGCCTAGTGAGGCATTGTAGTTATCCACCTCATGAGAATTATATTGAACCTACCTACCTTCCACATTGGGAAGGGACACCCCTGATATTCAAGTTCACTCGCTGCTAAGCTAAGTTCCCTTTATTGCAAAGCCATTATTATCATTACTTTAACTAAATATAGGCTTAAGAGAGTTAACCCCTCATATTCTTAGCTCATAGGTCATAGATGAGAGTTCATCAACCTAAATAATATGAGAAGTCCTTTCACATGGACATAGCATATGGAAAGCACCATCTAGTTTAGGGAACCATTGAGACCACCTCTCAAGATCCCCTTTATTGACTAGATTATCATACAATTATCATGGACATACTTTCATGTGGGTGGGTGTATGCATATATGTGAGCAAACCTTTCACATAAACACCCTTAGACCACACATGTTCATACTTGTAATATATGCATGCATAAGTGTATAGGTGTAATTATATGAGCAATCCTTTCATATAAATACATTTAGACACTATGAACATTCATACTTCATCATATCATACACTTGACATCATAGCATATAAGACATGTTCGTAAGATATTCATGCGTTCATATTCATGTACATATTAAACAGACCTAGAAATTATCCTATCAAGGCACATATGTGCAATGTATAAACAAGGTCCCATACCCTTGCCCATACTAGTACACCTATCAAGCCATTCCTAGTTTAAGGGATACATAACATACTTGTGGACATATATTTTACATGAATAATAGTAGACATTAGTGCATATGAGAATATCCTTTCATTAGACACCATGAACCTACACTACTTGTAAGCATGCATGAAGTTTGAGTGTGTGTACATTGGAACATGATCATCTAATGACTATCCACAACATATTGAAGCAGCCACCCTCTTAGGACGACAATGCAGATTCAAGCATAGGAGACAAGATATCTTCCACAATTGCATTCAAGACTCCTAATCATAGCTAATCACATATTCATATAGGGGTACATAGGTAAGGGGTCATCAACCATCACAACTCATCAAAGGCAGCATATAAAACATCCAATAATTTCTTTTACTCTTTACTTTGCAGATTCTATTTTTCATAAGAAGTTGTATTTTTTAAAAAAAAATAAAACTTGGGCATAAAGAAGATGAGATTTTGTCAAATGATCTATAAAGTTAATGGTTGACAATGGCGCTTGAAGTGATGGGTATCGAAAGGATTTTTTTAAAAAAATCACCACAAATGATTGTGTTTTTCTTGAATTAGTTAAGAATAGAACTTGATTAGTATATAAAATTAATAAAATTGAAGAACACCGACAATCAACAAATGGCAATAAATGACGTTGAGCATTGAAAAAAAATCACTGCTAATGACTTCAACTTTTCTTAAACTAATTAAGAACTAAAGAATAACTAGTATCTTAAAATTATGAAAAGGAAAGAAAGAAATGAATTTAAAAAATCAAAAATCAAATTTTAGAAAATTTCCAATGTGGCTATGACGTGATACTTATGTGGTTATGATGTGTCAATGACGTGGCCCGTATGCAATGCACTTGTCAATTTGAGACTGGAAAAATATTTGTAGGGTGGTACTAATTCACTTTAAATATGTTAAGGGGGTATTTAGACGCCATATAGTTTAAGTGTTAAAGTAAGTTGTCCTATCAAGTTCAAGAGTTTTTTTCATGTGTTTTCTCTTTTTAGTAATATTATATATCAACATTAATAATATTTTATGACAATTATTTTTACTAGATAATTAACTAGCCATATAATTTTTATAGTTCATATATTCAAATCCAAAAATATATAATGAGTATTTGCATGATTGATTTTTTCAGAAGATTAAAATTTTTACATGTAAATTAAGAAGAGCTGAACATTGTTCATGGCATTATACGAATAAAAAAAATCTGATTATTTTAATTATTTCTTTTAGACTTTTTCTTTCCAACACTTTTTTCCATTAATGTTCCAACACCTTGTTAGATTGAGATTATTGTATAATAATTTGTTTTTGACTTTCAAATAATAAGTAAATACTCCTTCCATTCTTTTTTATGTGTCATCCCTCTCTATAAATAGATGGTCCATAATACTTGTCATTTCATAAAATTAATGCATAAATTAGTATATTGTTCCTTTTTTACCCTCGTGAACTATTAGCCTTGGAATTATACATTTGACCAATTTAGAAAAGTCAAGTAAATGATTCATGTTCATTTATTTAATTAATTAATCAAAATAAATTAATTCATATTCATTGATTGAAAACTTGAGTTCCCAAAAAATTAAATAAGGGTAGAAGGGTAAAGTTACATCATTTCATTATGCAAATGTAAAGAAAAAACATGAAATAAAAAGGAACGAAAGGAGTATTTCATAATAAAATTCATTTTTTTATTATTATTTTTTGCAATCAAATATTAGGGTCATGGCATGTAGTTGCTCATACACAATTATTTCGTTATATTCGATCCACATTTGCTTATTCACGTACACGCATGCATACGATGAAGCAATTAACTGACATATATCACACAAACATGAAATCGAACCATCATCTACCTCAAAACCACATTTTAATCCTCCTAAGACACTTGAGTCTTCCCTTTTTGGATTCTTTCAGGTGGTTCTTGGTCTAAAAGTAATCAATTACCACAATGATCAATAAACAAAGCCTAATTTACTCGAATAATAATCAAACTATCAATCCATGGCCAAACCCAAGATCCTATAGTTAAATTAGGGCTTTTCCACCATTAACTTCAGGTCAAAACCTTCCCCTAACGATAATTACCCAATTACGGATTAAAAAAGGAGTAATAATCTTACCTTTAGCGCTAGGAATCGTATAAGAATGTCAAGAACTGTTTTGGGTAATCCAGAGCTCTCAAGAACGAAGTTTTTCCAGAAAATAATATTTTGGGGTTTTTCCTCGATTTAAGTCATAAGTCCCTCCATAGCGGGACCCAACCCGCCACAGTGGCCCCACCCTAGCGGAACTAATCCCCCCAAAACCTTGCACAGAGAAAGAAGCCCAAAATATGAGTTCCAAACTTCTATTTCGCAACACACCTTCAACCCTTGGCGTTAAAATACTACCCTTTCACACCAAGATCAGTTTCAGGAGTTCTACTTACCCAAATTCGATTATGTAAAGCCGTATAGGCTCATTTAGGTCTTGTCTATCTAGTCATGTTATCAAATCATAATTAAATCACCCATTCATTTTCACATCCGGGGAGCACCCCTTAGAATTAACATGGCGTACTTGACCTATCAAAGGTCTTATACAAGCCCATAATTAGTCATTCATCGCATTGCCATAGTAAATTTAGCAAAACATTTAAAACTTTTCATAGCACATAGTATGCTAGAAACATCACTTAATATATATATGATATCATATGATATACTTACACTCTAAGTCTCTTTTCCATCTTAGACTCAACAACGTTAGAGTACATTAGGGACACAACCCTTACTACATAATCATAAGTATACAATTTATACAACTTTACAGTAAACATAAGTCGGAGATCCTTGAAGTTAAGGATTCCTTCCATTGAGCTTGGGAATCATCTATCAAGATCGTCACCATTCAAGACATCCTTTAAGCATCCATAACCTACACTTTGTGTAAAAAGTAGTGAAGAATGGGATTAGTACAAGAATGCACTAAGTATGGCAACCATGCAAAAACATGCATTCAAAAGGGATATTTTCTTGAAATCATACTTCATGCCTTTATGAGTAAATCTTCATAAAACATTTATACATTACCATTCATATCATTAAATACTTCATATAGACATAGTCAAAGGCCAAACATCATAAAAGATAACATATAGAATTTAAGGCATTTTGAAGTCACATCACAGTGAACTATTTCCTTCTTTACAGTGAGCATTCTTTTCTTTTATTCATCAACCTCCCAAGTAACACTCTAGTGATACTTGGTGCAACGCATCACCTTAAGCCCACAAGGAAAACCATGCATACAATCCTATACAAGCCAACCCATACCATCATACAAGTATAACCTATCAAAGACACATTTAAGTCAAGGCTCTATTGGCTTTACAGTAAGCTACATTAATTTGCACATATATTGACTTCACTTCACATAAATCATTATAATACCTTCATCATGTATTTATTAAGATCAACATTACGCATATATATCAAGACCACTTCATATAGGCTCATACCATGCATTTCATCACAACATTTAGACCAATACTACAAAGTCATGCATAAAGACATAAGCATAATTATACACATTAGGTCACCTCTCGAGGACTTCCTAAGGAGCTACTTTTGCTATGTCTAGATGGGTTCATTACTTCCACCTATCCTAAGTAACCTTCATTGGGTCATTCTAGTTAGGGTCTTAGTCATTTAGTTACTTCTATTGTCCATTTTACTTTAATGAAACTATAGCCTTAACCGACTTTAAGACCATGGGTGCTAATCATGGAATTTGGTGTTGTAAAGCCTTACACCAATGGAAGGTGGTCTACTTAGCCAAAGTAGAACCTTAACATACATCCTAGCATCCTAAGTGAATTCACTTTGCTAGATCCTATGTGGCAAGCATAGTTTATGGAACTAAGAGATACGTATGATCCCTCTACATGCCATTTGGCAATTGGGGCCTCCTTTAATGAGAAAACATGGGTGAACCTTCCTCAAAAGGGAAGTCATCACCTCATGTGGGTCCATAGGTGAGTAAACCTCTAAGGGGAGTCAACACTCTATGAGGAACAAATGGTGAATCTTCCTCCAAGGGAAGTCAACACCTCTCATTGTCAAGTTCACTCGGTGATAAGCTAAGTTTCCTTTATTAAAAATACTTTATTACATTTTTCATAAAACATAGGCTTAGGATATTTGTTCCTCATATGCTTATAGCATATTCAAGCACCTATCAAGTTTTAGAGTATTCTTGGGCACACCTTTCAAGGCCCCTCTATAAACTAGATCATCATTTATGTGTGTGTGTACTTATATGTGTGAAAACCTTTAACATAACACATTAAGGTCACAAATGTTCATACATTCGTATTCATGCACATAGAAACCAAAACAAGAAACTATCCTATCAAGGCAGACATGAGCAATGCATAGGCAAAGTCCCATACCATTGCCCATACTAGTACACCTATCAAGTCATCCTAGTTAAGAAAACACATATCATAATTTCATATACATAAGCTTAACATGCATAGTAGTAGACGCTAGTGAATATGAGAACTACCTTTCATTTAGACACCATGACCTATACTACTTGTAAGCATACATGTAAAGTGAGGGTGTGTGTACATTGGTCGATATGATCATATAATGGATATCAACAACATATTGAGGCAGCCACCCTCTTAGGACCACAATACATATTCAAACATAGACAACACAACATAACTTAGTAAAGGAGGAAAGGTAACTTTATATTATACTTTAAGACTCCTAGCATTAGCTATTTACACCTTCATATAGGGGTACAGGGGTAGGGCTCATCAATCCTTAATACTTCATTAATGGCAGCACCTACACATGATCTTAACATAAACATTTACATGCTCATAAAAATAGTAACATAACCTAGATTCACAACTAAAGTAGAAGACTAGGCACAAGTTATACAAAAGGTGATCATCATAACCACTCATACATATATTCATAAATTTGCCTTCAAGGCCATGGTCAACACATATATAATGACAATAAAATAACCACCGCCATCATAAGTGGAACATAACACACAATGCCATACAAGGTTTCATCAACATTACTAAAGAGAAATAGAGAAGTAGAAGAGTAGATCAATTCTTACCAATCCTTTGGCCTTCGCTCATCATTGACCATTACTACTCTTTCATCAATAATTAAAGTATAGGCAGTAGATAGAGGTATAGTAACATAATCGCAAATCATACAATAATCATAACAAGATTGGATTCATATTAAGTCCACTACATCATCAATTTATAGAATGTGAAGGGAAGTTGATCTCTTATCAATTATGTCTCACTTTGATTGTCAATTAGTCTGCTCACAATTAATCAATAATACACATAAAAGGGAAGTAGTTAAAGATACCATGTCTTAGATGAAATCCTACTACAATTTGCCAAAATGTCAAGATTACAATGAGCATCATGAAATTGCAACGGAGAGGAATTAGGGATCAAGTCCTCAAGCATCAATCCACATTGGATACCAACACATAACTCATCATTATAATCTATTATAGGCAGTATCTAAAGTAAAATTAACCCTATACAACATCATGAACCAATTACCATGGAGTCGAGATACATAGAACTACATTAGCACTTTAAAGAAGAAAGGAGAACATGAATAAATACTACCTAATCCTCAAGCCTTGATCCACATTGGATCCATTACATATGATTCATAATATTTATACATGATAGGCAGTAGTTAATAATCAAATTAACATAATCAAATTCCAATTTTATACAATTAAGGACCAATGTTACAGTGATCTCATTGATAACTAGACTAAGAATGCTCAAATTTTCATACATTGATCCACATGGATCCTTCATCATCAATTCACGTAAATAACAGTAGATATAGACAGTTCAACATAATAGAATCACAATTCAATCGATAACAAGTCATGATCACAAAGCCCATGCAAGGGCTAAATCGATATTGAGAAGGGACATGGGTTCATAATGCAATTGAATTGTTTTTCACATTAAAACCATCACATTATCATCAATCTATCATGATTAAGCCATTAAAAATGTTTTGAGAAGGAACCCATTGCTAGGTTAAAAGACTGAAAATTTGATCATGAAATCTCTTTGAAAACTTTGAGAAGAACTCTCCAAGTGAAAGTTACTTAGAGATGAAGGATTAACATACCTTTGTCTATGTGAAAAACTCTAAAACTTGATGAAGAAACCATATGAATACAAGCTCCAACTTGTTCTTTAACTTCACCAACAATGGATCAAACACTTCTTTAATTGAACAGTGCACAGGCAGTGATGCACCAGCCTGCATCGACGGACCCAACGATAGGGCGTTGGTCCATCGATGGGTCGTTCTGTGCGCTCCATCGATTGGGTCTGAGGATGTCATGTGGACAAGCCTTCCCCAGGCTAAGTGACCATCGACGCCTCCCCATCTACGAGGCGTCAGTCCACCAACGAGGCGTGCATTGAGCTCATCGATTGACACAAGGAAGTGTCTCGACAGCCTTTGGGTCCTTTTTGTGGGCCCTTTTGCGGGGCCCTAGAGAAGTCGTACCTGGGCGTTTCAAACATAAATATAAACCTTAACAATTTATAGAACTCCCACGAAAGTTCCACCCAAAATTCACACATAAAACAGGTCCAGACATGCTAGGCCCCATCAAGACATACTTGAACGTCTCAAGGGCTAACTTTCGAACGTCTTGGACGTTCTTGGACGTTTGACCTACAAACTTCACGAAACTTCATATACTGCATATAAAAATCATTATAACTCATTTTAATACTTCATAAGATAATGACATACAAATATAATCATGTATAGACACATGAGGCACATATATGACTAGTCGTCGAACGTCTTGGTCGTTCCTTGACGTTTCACTTCCAAATCGCCTCAAACTCAACACACTGCCTCTAAACCATATTATAAGTCATTTTAGGACCTTAGAACCTTAAGAAAAACATGTTAGGATCTAGACACCCTAAATCATTTTTGGGTTCTTACATTCATTACCAGATTTCCCTAGGCTTCATGTGGTTCATATTTAGTCCAAGTCTAGCCTAGGCTAGAAATTCCCAAATCACTACTCAAAAGTTTTCTGGAGCAAATTCTTTCCCCATTGACTTTTCTATAATAACTGGAACATGTTTTGACAATACATAACAATGTATCCATCACTCGTCCCCGAGTAATCAAGGAAAAACTTTTTTAAGATAAGAGTATAGTAGTACCTGAATCATCAAACAATTGGGATACTTATCTTGCAAATGTAAGACCCCAAAAATGAGTTAGGGTGTCTAGAGACTCAGATGTGCTTATAAGCTTTTTAACATGTTAATTAAGTGTTTTAAAGTACATGATTTATTTAAAGTCATTCGGAAGTCAAACGTCCAAGAACGTCCATGACGTTCAAAAGTTAGCCCTTGAGACGTTCAAGTGTGACTAAAGTGTGCCTAGCATGTTTGGATGTGTTTTACGTGTTCATTTAAGTTGAAATTAAAGTGGAAGGCCTTTGTCATGTTAAGGTGTATATTTACGTTGTAAACGTCCTGGTACGACTCCCCAAGGTCCCCACAAAAGTCCCTCAAGGAGGACCCAAAGGCTGTCCAGAAACTGCCTTTGCATTGTCAATTGACGGAGCCAAAGGATGGTCAGTATTCTAACCTACGCCCCGTCGATGGTGAGGAGTCATCCAAGACTTAGCCTGGTGAAGGATCAAGTCAATGGACAAGCCTCAGTCCCAAACGATGGCCTACAGTACGGTTCGTTGATTGACATACTGTGCGTCGTTTGAGACTATTGATGCAAACTGTAAATTAATTGACATGCACGTTATCTCATTGTGGGGTGAATGGGAAAATCACCTCACGTTCTAAACTTAACCTAGTTGGTTTATTTGGTTATTTTTTGGTGTATTTAAGTGATTAAAAACGTGAATACCCCATACCCAATCCTCAATTCAAAATTCAATTTCCCTCTCCCAAAATATTCTTTCTAGAAACCTCCATTGGAGGTGAAGCTCAAGAACAACTTGGAACTTGGATTCCCATGGATTCTTCATGAAGATTTCGTGGTTCCTTCATCTAACAAAGGTATAGTTATCCTTAATCTCTAGTTAATCTTCCATCTAGAGAGTTCCTTTCAATGTTTTCAATGAAAGTTCATGATCAAACTTCTTCTTCTTTAATCTAGTCATGGGTTCTTTCTCATATTGATTTCAAAAGCATAATGTTAATGAACGAACAATTAGCTACTGATTTAAATATGATTTTCAATCCAATTCCATGTTGAACCTTTGATCTCTCCCTCAAACTAGATTTAGCCTTTGTATGGGCTTTGTGATCATGATATGTAAATCGAATTATGATTCAATGATGTTAAATGATTATATCTACTGCCTAGTATGTGTGTTGATGATGAATTGTTGATGAGTGATCTATGAGGATCAAGGTTTGAAGGTTTGAATAAGGCTAGTCTATAATGTAGTAATTTGTGATCTTGATGCTAGAATGGTTGTTATGTGACTCGATCGTGATAAATTGTCTTAGCTGCTGCCTATATGCGTAATTTGATGATAAATTAGGTATAGTTGATCCAATATGAATAGATACAATCAAATTGGTAAGCATTGATCTATGTTCTTCTAGCCTATAAATTGATATTGTAATGTACATGATGTGATCTCAATTCTAGGGTAGATGAAGCATGATCTAGATTAGGTTATTATCTCTTTAGCTATTGCCGTACATGTATATTATGGATGAACTATTATTTATGGTCAATTCAAGGGAAATTGGTGAGTGATCTATATTACTTTACTTCTTATCGATTGGTGAATATAGTATACTCACTGTAATCTTGACTTTATAGTACATTAATGTAGGATTTCGTTTATGTAATGATACTTGTAGCTACTGTATTATATTTTATTGTTGATGAAAAAGGATTATTGATCAATAATGATCAAAGGATGAAAAATTGGTAAGATTCACTATCTCCTTTACTTTCTTATAGAATTGTTAGTTGATGAAGCCTTGTATGGCATTGTGTTGTATGGACCACTTATGGTGGTGATGTTTACTTTGTTGACAATATATATTTTATGTGATCATGGCATTGAAGGCAATTGTATTATGAAGGTGTGGTGATGATGATCACCAAATGTGAAACATGACTAGTCTTCTATTCTAGTGGTGATCTAGGTTGTGTTGTTAATGTATAATCTTGTGAATGACTATGTTTGGGTTATGTTTAGGTTATGCCATTGATGATTTGTGATGGTTGATGTCCCCTTACCTATGTACCCCTATGTGAATGTGTGAATAGCTAAGGTTAGGAGTCTTAAGTGTAATATGAAGTTAGCTTGTCTCCTATGCTAGTATGTATTTTGTGGTCTATGCTTTAAGGTGAATTATGGTTCTAAGATGATGGCTGCCTCAATGTGTTGTTTATGGACATTAGGTGATCATGTTGACTAATGCACACACACAGTCACACATTATGCATGCTTACAATGTAGTAAAGGTTCTTGGTGTCTATTGGAAGGTTGTCTCATATTCATTAATGTCTACTACCATGCATGTAAGGTATATGTCTATGAAGCATGGTATGTGATGTATCATTAACTAGGATGACTTGATCGGTGTACTAGTATGGGCAAGGGTATGGTACCTTGTCTATGCATTGCACATGTGTTCCTTGATAGGATAGTTCCTAGGTTTGGTTCTCTAAGTACATGAATATGAATGCAGGGTTATGTATGAATGTGTATAATGTCTTAAAGTGTTTATATGAAAGGGCTGCTCATGTAGTTACACTTATATACTGATGCATTAATGTTTAAACATGTGTGCTCTTAATGTGTTTATGTGAAAGGTTTTCTCACATATGTATCCACACACACATGTATAATAATCTAGTCAATGGAGGGGCCTTGAAAGGTGTTCTCAAGTGTACCCTAAACTAGATGGTGCTTTACATATGCTATGTCCATGTGAAAGGGTTTCTCACATGATATAGGTTGATGAACTCTCATATATGACCTATGAGCTAAGCATATGTGGATTCAATCTCCTAAAGCCTAATTTTATAAAGTAATGTTAATAATAACTTTTCAATAAAGGGAAATTAGCTTAGCACCGAGTGAACTTGAAGATGAGGGGTGTCCCTTCCCATTGTAGAAAGGTAGGTCACCACAGACCTCACGAGGTGGTTAGCCTCATAGCCAAATGTCTTAGAGTGATATTTCAATAAGTGGATAACTACAATGCCTCAATAGGCATAAAGAGTGTTTCCACATGTGCCTCCAAGTTCCATAACTATGCTTGCCATAGAGGATCTAGCAAGTGATTTCACTTAGTATGCTAGCATGTGTTAATGTTCTACCTTGGCTAGGTAAGAGCACCGTTCTTTGGTGTAAGACTCTACAACACCAAATTCCATGTTTAGCACCCATGGTCTTAGTGTTCGTTAAGGCTGTAGTTTCCCTAAACTAAAATGGACAATGGAAGTAAATGACTAGGACCTTAACTAGGATGACCTAAGGGAAGTGGCTTAGGATAGGTGAGAGTAATGAACTTACCTATACATTGAACATGTAGCTCTTTAGGAAGTTCTATGTAGGTGTTCTAAGGTGTATGACTATGTTTATGTTCCTTATGCATGACATTGTAGTACTGACTACTTGTTATGAAGATGTGCATGGTATGAGACCTAACTGATCGATGTGATGTGGTATCCTTTTATATGCACTATGTAGGTCTTATTGATTATGTGATGAAGGTCTTTCCTAGTTTGGATGAATTTTTCTTTACTTGCTATGTTGATGTATAAATTGGATGTTAAGGCTTGTGGTCTCATGATAGGTTTACTAAGTATGTGTGAGGTTATGGGTCTTCACATGTACATTGCACTAGTAGGCTTAGATTGTGATTGTGAGTAAGGTCTTATAATGTTTTGTGAAGTGAAGTTAGTATATGTGCAAATTGAATAGCATTCACTGTAATGTCATTAGCGTCTTGGCTTTAATGTGGCTATGATGTACTATACTTCTATGATGATATGTGATGGATTATGTAGGATGTATGTATAATTTCTTTGTGTCCTTAAGGTGATGCATTGCACCAAGTATCACTAGAGGGTTACTTCGGAGGTTAATGAGTTAAAGAAAAGGAGATCATTGTAAAGAGGAAAATGCTTACTGTAAAGTGTGAGGAGGTTACTGTAAAGTGGTCCTAAAAATGCCTTAAGTGCAATGTATGATTTTATATGATATATGACTATTGAATATGCCTATATGAAGTGTGTGAATTGTATAAATTCTATTGTATCAATTTTTTATAAAGATTTCAAAAACAGGCATGATGCATGCTTTCAATTAAAATGCCCCTTTTAAATGCATGGTTGTCATACTTAGTGCATTCTTGTACTAACTCTATTCTTCTTTACTTTTTACACAAAGTGTACATTATGGATGTTTAAGGGATGTATTCAAATGGTGAGGATCTTGATATGTGATTCCCAAGCTCAAGGAAAGGAATCCTTAAGTCCAAGGATTTCCTAAGTTTATCTTTACTGTGAAGTGATGTAATATTTTACTTATGAATTATGTTATAAGGGTCGTGTTCCTAATGTACTTTAATGATGTTGAGTCTAAAATGGCAAAGAGACTTAGAGTTTTAAACTATGTATTATGATACTTTATATATATATTGGAAGTGATGTTCTAGAATATGATGTAGTATGAAAGTTCTAAATTTTCCGCTAAATTTACCTATGACAATGGGATAAATGATAACTATGGGCTTGTATAAAACCTTCGGGATGTCAAGAACGCCATGTTACTTCTAGGGGGTGCTCCTCGGTTGTGACAGCACGTCCTTCTTGGTTTTCCAAGTAGTTTCTCCAATCGGTCGATGCTTCTATTAAACCTTCGTGGACTTTATCTCCGTGGTCCTCAGCTTCTAGACGTTGTGATCATGAATTGTAATTGGTTCCTCCACATACTAAATGTCCTTGTCTAACAAAACTGAGTCCCATTTTATGATGTAATCCCAGTCCCTATGATAGTTTTTTTGTCGACTCTGGGATGCTAGAAGCTTAGCTTGGATGCTCTTTACCTTATCATGAGCATCCTTCACCAAATAAAACCACTAAAGGTTTCACATCCCCAGCCTCAAACCATCCTATGGGTGATCGATATTCCCTACCACAAAGTGCCTCAATCAGTGTCATGTAATTGATGGAGTGGGAAGTGTAATTATAGGAGAACTCACACAAAGGCAAGAACTTGTCCCAATGTACTCCAAGTCAATCACACATGCCCTCAACATTTCATCAAACACTTGAATAATTCTCTCTGAGTGTCCATCCATTTGTGGATGGAAGGATATGCTAAAAGTGAGTTGAGTGCCCAACTCCTCATGCAATATTTTCCAAAACTAGATGTGAACTGCGTACCACATTCCAGATGATGAAATTAAGGGGCACCCTATGCAGCCTCGCTATCTTTCACATAAAACTAAGCCAACTGTTGAGCATTATAATCTACTCTGACTGGAATGAAATGGATGAACTTAGTCCGTCGATCAACCACTACCCAAATAGAATCAAACTTCCCCAAGGTCTTGAGAAGACCAACCACAAAATCCATAACTATCCTTTCTCACTTCCATTCAGGGATTGACATTTATTGAAGCAAACCTGTAGGTCTTTAGTTCACATAATTTACTTGCTAGAGTTTTGACCTTTAGCCACAAACTCCTTTATATCTTTCTTCATGCTAGGCCACCAATAAAGTCATTTCAAATCTAGATACATCTTGGTCACACCCGAATGAATGAAATACCACGAACTATGGGATTCTGTCAACATCTTCTGAATCAAGTCATCCACTCGGGGAAAATAAATACTTCATTTAAAACTGAGCATACACCCTATCAACAGTCACACAGTGTACCTTTCTAGACATTGTCTTCTTTCTAAGCTCATTCAAACTCTTATCCTTAAATTTTGGCCATGATTTCTTCAATTAATGTGGGTTTAACCTCAATGCTAGCTATCACCCCACCTTTCTCTGAGATGTCAAACTACATGCACTTAGACTCCAACGTTTGGATCTCCTTGGAAAAAGGCGCTTGAATACACCCAAGAAAGCTATACTACTCATACTCTCCCCTTCTGGCTTAATGTGTTTTCCACCACGTTAGCCTTACCCGAATTATACTGGATGGTGACATCATAATCCTTGTGTAACTCCATCCACCTTATTTTTCTCAAATTCAGGTCCTACTAAGTGAATACATGTTGTAGATTACGGTGGTCAGTAAATACTCTAACTTGACCCATAAAGGTATGCCACCAGATCTTGAGGGAAAATACTATCGCTTCCAACTCAAATTCATGTATCAAGTACTTTCTCTCATGCACCTTCAATTGTCTTAATGCATAGGCTATGACATTTTTATCATATATCAACACAACAACTTAACCCGAATGTGAAGTATCATAATAAACAATGAAATCTTTACCTTCCACTTGTAGTGCTAGAATATATGTCGTGGTCAGATTAGTCTTGAGCTCATAATCTCTCCTCATACTTTTCAGTCCATTTGAAAGGTACCTTTTTTTTTTGTCAGCCTTGTTAGATGTGTGGCGATAGAAGCAAATTTATTCACAAACTGTTGGTAGTAGGTGGCAAGTCCTATGAAACTCCTAACTTGAGGCATAGAGCTAGGCCGGATTCATTTTTTTTCATTCTTCAAAATTTTGGGGATCTACCATTACATTACCCCTTCCCTTGAAACAACATGCCCCAAAAAAGGCAAATGAAGTCAACCAAAACTCACTCTTAGAGAATTTATCATATAACTTTTGTCTCCCAAGGACACCCAAAACAATACAAAGATGGTCAGCATGCTCTTCCTTACTCTTTGAATAAATAAAAGCATTGTCAATAAAGACTACAACAAAAGAATCCAGAAATCGTTTGAACACACCATTCATCAAACTCGTGAAAGTTGCAGGCATATTTGTCAACCCAAACAACATTACTAGAAACTCATAGTGCCCATAGCAGGTTTTGAATGCCATTTTTGGTAAATCCTCATGCCAAATATTTAACTGATTGTAACCAGACCTTAGATCAATTTAGAGAAAACTAATGTACCTTACAATTGGTCAAGAGATCATCTATTCGATGCAACACATACTTATTTCGAACGGTAACCCTATTCAACTGTCGATAATCTATGCATATCCTTACACTAGTATCATTTTTTTCTTAACAAACAAGACCTGAGCACCTAACAAGGAAGCACTAGGATGGATGAAACCTTTATCAAGAAGCTTATGGATTCAGAATCTATATCTCTATCAGAGGCATACTAGACAAATCAGTAGGGAATACTTCTCTAAATTCAGAAACTACATGTATAGTCTCAATAGAGGGAGACTCGGCCTCAACAACCCAAATATGAGCCAAATATGCCAAAACCCCTGCCCCACCAGTTTCCTAGCGCCAATGGAAGATATGATATAAGCTAACTTAGACTTGTAAACCTCCCCACTCTAACTTTTTCCTACCCGGTATCTCTAGTAAGCACAAGATAATAAGGGTACAACAAAGTCATGCATATGATTATATCAAAGTCTCCAACTCAGTCTTGCCCGATCCAAAATACATGTGTCGAAACGTGACACTCGATTTATTATATGTGTCATGACGTGACACTCAATATAATATATGTGTTGGAACGTGACACCCGATCAAGTCAGCACAACCACAATCACAATCACATCCATAATGAACATTACTCATAGTCATATAATCAAGTATTAGGTTCATGGAATGTAGTTGTTCATACACAATCATTTCATTAGAGTCGATTCACATTTGCCTATTCACATACACACATGAATACAATGAAGCAATTAACTGCATGTCACACAAACAGGAAATTGAACCATCACCTACCTTTAAACCAAGCTTGAATCCTCCTAAGACACTTGAGTCTTCCCTTATCATACTCTTTCATCTTATTCTTGGTAACAATCAATTAACGCAAGTATCACTAAGCAACACCTAATATACCCGAATAATAATCAAATTATCAATCCATGGCCAAACCTAAGATCCAATTGTTCAATTAGAGCTTTTACACCATTAACTTCAGGCCAATACCTTTCCCCAACAATAATTACCAAAGATTCTAGGTTCTACAAATAGTATTAGATATTAGGGGAGTAATAATCTTACCTATAGCGCTAGAAATCATAGAAAATTATTAAGAACTATTCTGGATCATCCCTGAGCTCTCATGAATGAAGTTTTGCAGAAAATAACGTTTTTTTTGGGGGGTGGTTTCCTTGATTTAAGTCATGATTGTCCCGCCAAGGTGGGACTCAACCCACAACAGCGGCCCGCACTAGAGGAACTAATCCTTCCCCGACAGCTTGCACAGAGTCAGAAGCTCAGAATTCGAGTCCCAAACTTCCATTTCGCAACACACCTTCAACTCTTGACATTCAAAAACTACCATTTCATGTCATGATCAGTTTTGGGAGTTCTACTCGCTCAAATTTGATTCCATAAAGGCGTACATGCTTCTTATTGTATTGGTTATCCAATCAGTGATAAAATTCATCATTAAATCCCTCATTCATTACCTAATTTTCCTAGGCCTCACCTTTCTTATATTTCATCCAGGTCTGACCTAAGTTAGAAATTTCCAAATCACTACTCATAAATTTTCTGGCCTAAATTTTTCCCCATTGACTTTTCCATAACGACCAGAACAAGTCATCAAAGATTAGTATGTTTGATCTTTGTTTTTTTCTGCAAGACCCTCCTATGTATTGAATTTTAGGAAGCTTCACAGGTGCTTGAATTGATCTTATCTAAATCATGTTATCTATATGAAAGTTGTTACCTTGGAAAGTTTGTTGTTCATGTATACTTTATCAAGCCTTCTATTGCTTTAGCCAAGCTTGCTAGTTATCTTCTATAGTGGTAGCCATTTTTATATTCTTTGATGCTTGAGAAGTTGAGATAAGAGGTAGAGAATGTCTAACTAGGCATGCCAATTCAATTTTTTTGCAACAAATTCCGAAGAAACATAAAATAATTTGCAATACAACAAATTATGAAAAAATATAGTCTTATTTATAAACATTGTGGGTACAAATATGTTTCCCCTTTATTATTATCTTTTAAGTATCCTCCATGATTCATGGGTCTTTCTTGAACATACAAGGTCGTATCTTGATCTCTATGAATATCCCATTAATTAGGGTATATTGGAAATTTAGTTGAGAAAGTATCTTATGTCTTCATGATCTCTTTGTGAATACCCAAAGGTGGTGAAATATTCGAGATGACTCTTTTGGAGAATATAATACTCTATATATATTCGTAAGCTCGAGTTACAGTCAATGGCAGACCCAGAATTTTCACGATGTGGGTTTAAGATGTAAAAAATAAAACCTGGGAAATTTGAACCCTCTTCATCACTTGGGAAAGGGTCAAATTTGTGTTAGTGGGGTCAAAAGTTAATATATACATATAAAAATTTAAAAACTGATTAAATATACATATATACAGTGTTATTTTTCAACAAAGTGGGTTCATATGAACCCACTTGAAGCAATGTAGGTCCGCCCATGGTTAGAGTAGAGTAGCCTCTAAGAATCCTAACTTAAATTGTAGAGTCTCAATTCGTATTGAACAAGTCTTGTAGAATGCCACAAAATTTTGATGTCTATAAATGCCCCTACTTTAAGGCCTTCCGGAGTATAAAGTTGGGGTATGTTTGGTATGAAAGAAAATGTTTTCCTAAAAAAGAAGTAGATTTTGACTTATTTTCTAATGTTTGGTTGGTCAGTAGAAAATATTTTTCGCAAAAGATTTTTAGTGTTTTATTTTATGAATAAAAAATGTTTGTGAGAAATATCTTTTATTTTTACTCCAAATAATTTTTGAAAATGAGTTTTTTTAAAAAAAAAAAACAAACTTATTCTTTTGGAGGGTGGGGGCCTTGTAGGGGTCTGGCGGAGGGAGGGATCGAATTAAATATTTTAGGGGTTGGGGGTGGCTTGGGGAGAATCGAGAATAGGAGTGAAAACATAAAAAATTGAAAGTAGAAAACCCCGCATTTGGTTAGACAAATTTGAGGTAAATATGGAATTACCAACATGTGCGTGAAAATAAATTGAAAAACATCTACTCTTTTAATAAATTTGCAGCAAAAAGAAATAAATATTTTGGCACGGCTGTCATTTTTGGTAACTAAATAGTTTGAGTAAGCAAGTTAGTTACCAGCGAATAAACAAACAAAAATATGTCTGAAACTAAATTGCTAATTGAGCAGGTAATATGTATTAAGTCTAAAATCTTTGTACTTGTGTGGCATGTTCGCGTCCACTATGAATTGAACTTATGCTTTCCGTGTAAACTATTACTCTCAAACTAGTGCGATAACCTTGTAACCCTACTTCTTTCCATTCATCCGAATTAACATCATAGTAAATAAGTTGCCCTGTTTTGCTTTCAACTAGCAAAAACTGATCCTTCCAAAAACTTAATGGGGATTCAACATTAAGAGATCTAATTGTGTATTTTTTAATCCATGATTCGCTTACACCGTACTCCTTCATTATCCATATATGAAGAAAATCCTGTATTGGGTCAATTGCACATCCTGGATCGTTGTAACAAATTGATGCAAGACATTCGTTTAAGACTAAAAGGCCATAACGTGACTGCCTAATAGAATAAAAAGCATCTGGGATATTCATATTACGAAAAATCTCTGTTCCAATGTCAAAACAAAGAATCACCACTTTTTCTTTACTTGCAAACCAGTGAACCCCTTCTTTGTAAATCATCTCAGAACAAGATAAATAGTATATGGGAGGCACCTCTACAGGTTCGAGCTCTCTCCAAGAATCACTACTCAATTCATAAATATCAACTTTGCTATCTCTACCTTCAGCATAACCATAAGGAGGATCCCAGAAAACATCTGAAAGCCTTACAACTTTGTAGTCATTCAGAATTGAGACGAACCCAAACCCAACGCCTTCAATGGTTCGATGGTAGCCCTTGGGACAACCAAAAGGACAAGGTGGCACTTGTCGGTAATGTCTCGTAGCTGGATTAATCAAGACAGTGACAACCGAATCCGTTAAAGCAATCAAACCATGGCAAGGACCTATGAGATGGTGAAATAAACTACCATAATCATTGGTTAGATGTGGCACATTTAGATCTGGTTGAAGAGGAATAAAACCATTATCACTAATATTTGAAATAAAAGACAAAACATTTTTAAATTCTTCTGATTGTTCTTTGGTGGAGTGCTTCAAGAGAATTAATTCATCTTTTGTAATTGTTGCGTGGATTAGATGAAGATTCGCAAATGTGGTGGATCCTATGAGAACATATAAAGTTTTTGAGATACTCTTGAATCGCATGAGTGATTTTACTGGAAGCCTTATGAATATATAGATTTCAACGTCTTCCGACAATTTCATTAAATTTCCACACGCCATTTTTATTCTTGGGAATGAATTATATTGTACTCTTGGCAATGATGTTTACCTCTATTTTACAAATTGCAGTTCCTCATTCAAAGGAGCTTATTTGATCTAAATTGGATCAAGAAACCTACTCTTTGCATGGTCAGCTCCCTAACAAACTACTAGTTACACGTGCATTCTTTGTGCTTATAAGTAGGGGTCTTCAAATATATTAAAATGAGTTGAAATATTAAGTCGAGTTTTGATCCGTCCAAGTTTATTTCCGACTGAAATGGTGGGTTGAAACTTGACACACCCAATTTGACTTGCTTAATCTCAATAATTTAATTATAATATAATTTAAGTTTTATAGTCACAATTTGAATTTGTAATCAAGAAAAAAAAATAAAAAGTTACAAATGAATCTATAAATCATAAAAGAAATAAAATAAATAGTTTTTAAATTTGTAAGTAATCTAATTTTGTTTAATTTATTAATTTTTCTTAATCAGATTTTAAAGTTTGTGTTTGTGTGAAAGTAATGGGAGGTTTCAAAAATGCCTATTTATATTTCTGTTTCATATAAATAAAGAATTTTAAAATATTTAATTTTTTTAATTCTAAAATAGATCATTCAAATATTCAATTTTTAATCTTCATCTTTATATAAATTTTTGAATTTTTAAAATGATTATATCATGTTAATTTTAAGAAATCTTTAACAAAAGATCACTTTAAAATTTTCAGTATCGAATTTAATATAACTACCTAAAAATAATTTGTATATATTGGCTGTGATTTAGATACTTTGAAATAGTTTAAAAGTTCAACTGATAATTGAAGGCATTTCACCACTAATATCATTATAAGTTGTAACAATTAGAGAAAAATTAATTAATTTAATCACGACAAAATTGAACATATAATTGCTATTTAAAATGAGTAAAAAATGTGATTTACTGTTTTGTAGTAACCATATTTTGTGAGTTTGCAAATAAATTCTAATTTTTCATTTTTTATGTAATTTTGATACATTTATTAATTCTCTATTAATGAGCTTTAGAATTTGTGTATAATAAGTGAGAATATAATGGGAAATTTAAAACTCGCTATTTCAATAATAATTATGATTATGAATTTTATTTTTTGAAGAAATTAAAACATGGTAATATTTAGAAATTTTATTTTTTAAAATTTAAAATAATAATGTATATTTATTATTATTCTTATTACTTTCTTTTTGACAATTTTTAGTTGTTAATCAAAATTAAAACCCCAATTTGACATTCATGTCACCCAGTAATTTGAATGATGCCTTTAATCCATAATTTCTATTCCTATGGCTGACTTGACCACATTTATACTTCCCAATTGAATCTGAAACATGTATTACTCTCACGTATTATCAACAAGGTTGAAGGGTCCGATAAAGTAAATATTTTTATTCCTATGCCTGACTTGGCCACGTTCTTTAAAACATGTATTCCACTTGGAAGGAAAGAGATGGGGAGAAGGATAAGTATGTTTCTCCAAACGAGCGTCAAAAGCCTAAATATTCTGAGTGGCCGGACCGATATGCTCTCACGTATTGTCAACAAGATTGAAGGGTCCGATAAAGTTTTGAAGGAAATGAAGGAAGATATATAAACTCTCAACCAGTGACCTCCCATTCCGTCTCTATCAATCAGTTGGAGACCCAAATGGGTCAGATCTCTTCGCATCTTAACCCAAGACAATAAGGCGAGTTGTCTAGTGATACTATGAAAAACCCCAAGAATAAAGTTTGAATGGGTACTTGCGTCGTGCCACGACGTTAACTAAGACACTTCTTGGGAGGCAACCAAGTTTTTAATGCTTTGTGTTTTTATTTTGAATAATGGGTGTTGATTGTGCAGGTTGAAATGTGGAATGAGTTCGAAATATGCAGGTTGGCGAGCAAAGAGTCCAGTCGTCGACTCGCCGAAGAGGTCGGCGATCCCGAATTGGACCATAGTCGGACTCACGGAAACATCAAGTTGAGTGTGTAAAACTTGGTAGATCTATCGATGAGTCGGTGACTCGCCGAATAGGTCGGCGAGCCAAACTTTGTCCGCCGTTTGAAACCCCAAAATTGACTAGAGGTCCTGTAAAACTCGGCAAGTAAGTTATCTGTCGGTGAATCACCGACCGATTCGGCGAGGATGACTAATATGTCGAATGGGCCGCAAACAGGCCAAAGATTTAAAAATTCAAACTCTTTCATATTCCGTCGTTTTAGCTTACACAATCACACCAACACTTTAGATTTTTTATATTTTGCATTTTATCGCTTTTTTCTCTTTGATCTCGTGTTTGAAGTTGGATCTCATTATCGCCTAGCGTTTCAAACTATTGTTTTGGCTTAAAGGTTGGTTTTTCGAACCCTAAACTCTTGAATAACGGTTAAACTTGAATTCACTTGAGAGATTTGTATTGATGGATGCTGGGCTTGAAATCATATTTGTTGTGCTAGCTTGTGTATCGTAGTTTCGTAATTGTGCTTAATTGCTTAAAATGCTGATTTCCTGAGTTTCGTGCTTTAAAATTAATTGTAAATTATTGGGTTGCGGTAAATTGTTGTTGGTTCTAGTGAGGGTAAAGTCTAAGTAACCCCTATTGTTTTAAATGATGTACTTTTCCCAATGATGGAGCGTTTGAAATCATTCTTAAGTACAAAAGTCGTCAAATGCCAATTTTGACCAAACCGGGGGAAGTCTAAGTACCTCGGATGCATAAATTGTATGGGTATGGGATTAATTGAATAAGTGTGTTGTTTGATTTTGTTTTCGAGGGACGTGGACTTTATTTTGGGAAGCGGGGTCGAAAATTGGAATGTTGGGTAGCTAGGCGAGCAGGGTCGAGCTTGTCGAACCACTCAACGGTTCGCCAAATTCCCCTTTCATCGCCTTTAATTTCATGTTTTTGCTAGTTTAAATTATTCATTTTATGGCGGGAAGCCTAAGCTCTTCGAGTTTACTCGGCGACTCTCCAAAAGTCTCCCTATATCGCCTTTTCTGCGCCCCTAAACCCTAAAACATACTGTTAATTTTGACGGGCTAGTTTGACCTCGCCAAGTGGTGTCAGCGA
The DNA here is from genome assembly GCF_001406875.1 of Solanum pennellii. Lineage (NCBI taxonomy): Eukaryota > Viridiplantae > Streptophyta > Magnoliopsida > Solanales > Solanaceae > Solanum > Solanum pennellii. The sequence continues at coordinate 60,363,839 of NC_028637.1, forward strand.
TTCACCGAAGGTCCTGAATGTCGCCGACCTTCCATTTTTCTAGAAAATGTTTAAGCTAGTTCTCTCGGCAAGCCTGATCTGGCTCACATAAGAGACTCAATGATCGGTTCAGCGAGTCTTTCTACAACTTGTCTGCATTTTTCTTGAAGTATTTCTAACTTTTTCCGATGTGCTTTGAAAATATAGCTAGACCAGAGATATGTCACCCCATAAGTTAGAAGAGGGAATCATGTTAAATGAGGATGCAACTTTATCCAAAGGCAAGACAGCAATATTAATCTTCCTACCACAGGTGGAAAGGGTAACGAAAAGGGAAAAGCGCCTGCTCTTGGGTCACTGTAGGTCAGCTCCGACAGTGAGGGAATTTAAGCCACTCACCTCACCACTTCTAAGAGTGAGGGTGAGCATCAAAACCCTCAGGCTAACATTTCTAATCCTGATGGTGTACAGACAAAAACATAAAGTCAAACCGAACCGATGAACCAAGTCAAATAAGAAAAAGACCAACTTATGATTTGGTTTGATTGGTTTGGCGTTGAAAAAGAAAAACCGTTCATTCTTGATTTGGTTTGATATTAATAAAAAAAATTCAAACTGAAACACCCAAACCGACATAATACATATATAATTTTAACTTTTATGCATAAAAGTATTTATATAATCTATTTTGTAAATATTTTTAAATGAATTTTATTAATTTTCAATATGTACAAATTAGATATATATTCATATTGGGCTCATAACTTGTAAGTTATAATATATATTTATCTTAATTGGTGAAATGATCCAAGCCTAATATAAACCTAAAAGTTTAAACCCTAGAAACTAGTCATATTCTCACTTTTCACTTTCTAATCTTTGAACCTTCCAAAGAGTTGCTCAATCTTTCCTCTTCTTATTCTTCTCATTCATACGCTCATCTATTTGGTGATAGTCAGGCATGTTTTCCTTTTACCTTTCTTGCAAATATAAATTTATAAATGAAAATCGTCACTTATTGTGGCTGCTGCTATCACAAGTTCTAATTTTTTGTGTTTTGATTTCATAGATGGAGACTACGGCTGGAGCTAATGTAGAAATGATTATCGACAATCCTCTGGTTGTATCCACCTCAAAATAAAAGGTAAAAGCATTCTTCATCTCTGCAATCCTCCTTAATATAAAAAAAGAACAACTCCAATAGATTGTAATCCTACAAATGGTAATACATGGAGAGAAACATCACAGATTTGGGATCACTTTGCTTAATTTATTGGTAAAGGAGGAAAACGAAGAGCAAAGTGTAACTATTGTGTAAAACACTTTATTGTTGAGACAATAAATGGAACTTTTGTATTCTGGTCACATTTAATTGACATACGTCTCAAATCTCCCTTTAGATTTGTTTATAGAAGGAATACAACCTTGAAAGTTGTACCAATCAAAGTAGGGGGGAAGCGAGAAAATGGAACAAGTTCTATAGAAAAGGTTATGTAGAGGATATCAGGAGGGTCATTGCCGAATTTGCCATTATTGATGAAAATACATTCAAAGTTATTGAAGGGGAAGGTTTTTAAAAAATTGACGGCCTAATTTTTGCCTAATTTTGAATTACCTCCACGGGTAATAGCTAAAGATATTGAAGCATGTTTGTTGGATTGGGAAATTGAAAAGTTGTTTACAGTGACTTTGGATAATGCTTGTGACAATGATGTTGCCATTAAGCATTTGAAGGCACGTATTGATGAATTGGAAAGAAGTCATATACAAAAATGAGTTTTTACATGTTAGATGTAATGCTCATATTTTGAACATAATTGTAAAAGAAGATTTAGATGACAAACTGAGTCAATTTCTTGCATAAAGAATCCAGTGAAATATGTCAAGTCTTCTGCTTCTAGGTTTGTCTCTTTCAAGTCATATGTTGAGAAGACTAAGCTAGACACTCATGGTATCTTAAGTCTTGATGTTTAAACTAGGTGGAATTCTACATATATGATGTTAGAAACTGCTATAAATTTTGAAAAGCTCTTTGCAAGAATGCATTTGGATGATCATAACTATTGAAAGTATTGTCTTCAAAGTCAATTGAAACGACATCCAACTACAAATGATTGGCAGTTTGTCAAAGGTTTTATAAAGTTTCTTAAAATCTTCTATTAGTAATTTAATATTTTCAGGAGCTTATATGTTACTTCTAATCTATTTTTTCATGATTTTTTTTAATGCTCGAAGTTCTATAATGAGTACTCTTATAGTGAAGATCTGATTTTGATTGACATGGCTGGATGAAGGTTAAGTTTGATAAATATTGGGAGAATATTGAGAAAGCTGAAAATTTGAACATGTTCTTCATTGCTATTGTGTTGCATCTTAGGTATAAGATGTGATATGTCAATTTTATTCTTAGCAAAGCATATAGCTCCTTAGAGAAAAAATTAAAGGCAGATAATGTGGAAGGTGTGTTAAAACGTTTGTATAATCACTATAATCATTCTTCAACTAAAACTTTTACAGATAACATTGGAGGTGACACTAACATGATGGGTGAAGTTGATGATATATTGCATTCTCAATAGGAAAAACATTTAGAAGATGAGGAGAACACTGGAATAAATCTGAACTTGATCAATATTTGATGGATAATGTAGAGAAGCCTAATGATTTTAATATCTTGACTTGGTGGAAAAGTTCATCGAATATATATATCCAACTATATCAAAAATGGCAAGGGATATTCTTTCTATTCCCGTGTCCATTGTTGCATCTGAATCAGTTTTCAGTATAGGTGATCGTATTCTTGATTCATATCAGAGTTCTTTATAACCAAAGACATTAGAAGCACTTATTTGTACTCAACAATGGATACAGTCATCTTCTAAAGAATGGAAGGTTCAAGATTATTTGGAGGAAGTTCAGAAAATTGCAAGAAGTTAAAAAAAGGTAATTTACCAATTGAATTCTTAAGTCTCCATTTTTGCTATTAATTTTCTACGTTGAAAACAACTTTATGCTAGTTGAGATCTAACAAAGTTGAGTTAACAAGTGATTCAATATCTAATTACTCATTGATGTGCTAATAATTCTTTTCCTTTCAAAATGTCCAGGTGCTCCTTTGAGTGTCTATTAGTTCAATGACAAAGCTTTTTGCAATTCTTTTGATATATAGGTATTTCCTTTCCCTTTATTGAAATAGAGTTTTACGATTCTTTATTATCTAACAAAGTTAATTTATAAGTCTAGTTACTCGTTCACGTGCTGATAATCTTTTTTTAATAGATTGTAAGTCTAGGTGATCGTTTGAGTATATATTAGTTTGGATGAAGAAAATATGCAGATGATCATGGTGGTTAAAGATTATTGGAGTAGTTTTGCAGTTTTTCTGTTGGAGTTTTAAGAGGATATTTTACTAACATTATGTGAAGTGTTATGTTTTTAATTTTCAATGTCAAAATAGACTTATTATTTATAAATTATTTGCTCCAGCTGATCATGTGAGGATCTGGATAATCAAACTTATAGAAATAAGATTGAAATGAAATGGTTATTGAGCAGTTTTCAGGATGTTGGGTTATTGAGCAATTGTTAGGTGGTTTTTCTCTTCGTATCTTCTTCTATCTCGATGTGTTGTCTTCTGATGTTATCAAATCCTCATTTTGTGGTTGTTTCCTTTAGCTTTCTGTTGACGATGTCTTACTGTGATGGGTATTGTTTCTTAATTGTTCTTAGTCATTTCCTTGAGTTGTCATAATATCGAGTTAAAAACTTTGAAGATTTGTGGTCTGTTAGTATTTTGTAGCTTTTTGGTCGTTCTTGCTGTTCTTAGTCATTTGCTTTAGTTCTTAGTCGTTTCCTTAATTGTTATTTCTTTGTTGCTCCCATTCCCGGATCTGCTGCTTGATTTTGTGATTGGTCTAGCCGAAGCTTGTGGGTTTGCAGCCGGTTTTCTTGGCTACTCTTTTGAGTTTTGTTCGTTGTTCCCCTTCTTAAATCTGCTACCTGATTTTTGTTGAGTCTATGCTACTCCGTTTGCGTTGTGATTCATGTGTTGCATTTAAGTTTGATACTGTTTAAAGTTATCATTTACGCGTCTAGGCTTCCAAGATCATCTGATATGACTAAGCATTTATAGTTTATCCGCATTCTTATTCCAATAGTTTACTTTTATCTATCTCTCGAATATCTTTTGTGGTCTTATGGCCTAATGTGGTTTGCTTTTATCTAGTTTTTGCCTTCTAAAATGCTTACATTTGCCAATCGAGTTGGTCTGAGATCTCGTTTTTTTATTGTATTAATATTCAAGTCTTAGTTTATGTTTAAGTTTGATCTTTGAGACCATTTGAACTGGGACATTTTTGGTGTTGATCTCTCTTGCTGAACATTTAGTCCCCTAATGTTAATTCCCTGTATTTTTATGATCTGGCTAGTGCATCAAAAGAATTAGATAATTAATACCTTTAATTTATCAAGCCATATTTGTACCAAACTAACAAAATCTTCACAAATACTAGAATTATGATGTTGAATTGATTTCTCTATGATCTCACCTGGGCTTTGCATTATAAGGACCTAGTTAAATACTAGATCAAACATTTGTATGCTAACTTGAATTCTCTACATAATTTTGACATTGGTGTCCTATGAAAGTCGTCTAGCTTAGAACCAAAGTGATCAAATTATCTACACACAACGCTCGACAAAATACAAAAGTGAGACAACAAATTATCTGCATCATAGGAATATTGGCTTCTCCTATTGTAAAACCGAAATATTCTTTTAAAGCCTACTTTATTTTTAAGTATGTTATGTATTTAAAATTTTCAAAAATATAGTAATATCAATTAACTTAAAAAATTTTGACTCTCAATATTTCATACGTGCTCACATAAATGTTGAGACAAAGAGGAATATATATTTGATATTTGCATAAAAAAATATTCTACATCATAATAATTAAAAATTCAAAATATTAAATTAAAACATGTGTTTTTTATATCTTACCTGAAAAATCATGACATTTCTGAAAAGTCACAACATATTGAAAAAGTTGCAACTGATTGAAAAATCGCAATCCTTTGAAAAAAAATCACAACTTATTGAAAAAGTCAGAACTCTTTGAAAAAAATGACAACATTGAAAATCACAAACCCTTTGAAAAAAAATCACAACTTATCGAAATAGTTGTTAGGATCGAATTCACGCACACACACTAGATGAATGAAGAACACAAGAGCTTTCAAGAGAAAGAGATGAGAAATCTAGAGAGAGAGAGAGAAAACCCAATTTTTCGTGGTAAAACCCCGTGAGTAAACTTCCACGGCAGTGAGGTATATTTATATTAATAAATCAGAGTATTTTTGGTTACAGAGAATAAATAGGAAAACCTAAAATAGAGAATAAATAGGAAAGCCTAAAATAGAGAATAAATAGGAAAGCCTAAAATAGAGAATAAATAGGAAAACCTAAAATTAATCAGGCTCCACTACCTAACAATTCTCCCACTTGGAGAGTGACTCAGTCATCCAAAAAATACATTCTCAAAAAAAATCTCTTCATCATCAACATCTTTACCGCACCGCAACATCTGTAGCAACAACTACAGAAGACCAACCGAGGTTTTACATAACCTCAGTTTCCCAACATCAACACATTTCATCAACATGTCTGCCGGGTTCTTTGCACCCTCTATCTTCTCCAAGCACATATCACCATCCTCCACTGCCCTGCGAGTGAAATGGTATCGCCTTCTGATGTGCTTTGTCTTCGAATGATAGACTGGATTTTTCACCAACTGTATGGCACTCTGGCTATCTGAGTAAAGAATCTTCTCGCTCTGCTTCTTGCCCAATTCCTCAAGATAATCTGCCAGCCATATCATCTCTTTCCCAGCTTCAGCTATTGCCACATACTCAGCTTCAGTAGATGAAAGAGAAACACACTTCTGAAGCCTGGACATCCAACTCACTGCTGTTCCACCTATGGTGTAAATGTACCCGGATGTACTCTTGCTCGAGTCAACATCCCCACCAAGATCAGCATCCACAAAACCCTGTAGAGTCACCTTGCCTTTGCCAAAACAAAGTGAAGTACTGGATGTACCTCTCAGATATCTCAGAAGCCACTTCACAGCTTCCCAATGCTCTTTCCCAGGGTTCGCCATGTACCTGCTAACAACTCCCACTGCATGTGCTATATCAGGTCTAGTGCAGACCATAGCATACATCAAACTACCAACTGCTGAAGCATATGGAACAAGTGCCATGTGATCACGCTCCTCGGCAGTCTTGGGTGACTGCTCCTTTGACAATTTAAAGTGATTTGCCAATGGAGTAGTCCTGGGTTTAGCATCATTAACCCTGAATCTGCTCAGCACCTTCTCAATGTACAACTCCTGAGATAGATTTAAAGTGCCAGCAGATCTATCCCGAGAAATCTTCATCCCCAAAATCTGTTTTGCTGGACCCAAATCTTTCATCTCAAACGCTGCAGACAACCTTGTCTTCAGATTGTTAATCTCCCTCATACTAGATCCTGCAATCAACATATCATCCACATACAAGAGTAGAAAGACATATGAATCAGTGTATTTCTTGAAGTAACAACAAGGATCCTTTTCAGCTTTGCAGAATCCACTCTTGGTCATGAAGGAGTCAAACTTCTTGTACCACTGCCTTGGTGCTTGCTTTAGTCCATACAAGCTCCTGGTGAGCTTGCACACCATGTGTTCCTTGCCTGGAACCACAAATCCTTCCGGTTGCTGCATATAGATCTCTTTGTCCAGATCTCCATGTAAAAATGCTGTTTTTACATCCATTTGCTCTAGATGCAAATTCTCCGATGCAACAATACTCAACAGAATTCGAATAGAGGTTAACTTCACAACAGGAGAGAATATTTCAGCATAATCAATACCTTTCCTTTGTGAATATCCTTTAACCACTAAACGAGCCTTGAACCTTCTTTTGCCATCTGGTTCAGTCTTGATTCTGAACACCCACTTGTTCAGCAAAGCTCTCTTCCCTGCAGGTAACTCAGTCAACACCCATGTGTCGTTCTTCTCAAGTGACCTCATCTCATCATCCATGGCTTGCTCCCACTTGATCGAATCCTCCACCTGTAGGGCCTCATCAAAAGACTCTGGTTCCCCCTCATCAGTCAGCAATAGATAGTGTAATGAAGGTGAATACCTATCTGGTGCCCTGATGGATCTGGATGATCTCCTTAACACCTGCTCAGGTGTAACTTGCTCCACTTCAGATTCTTCAGTAGGAGTTGGTTGAGTATCTGCTTCGACATCTCTGGGGTTACTCTTCTCCAACTCAACCTCAACTCCCACTTGCTTTGTAATCTCTAGAACCTTCTGCTCTCTGTCCTTGTACAGGACAGACTCATCAAATGTCACGTCACAATGTCTCAGGATCTTTCTGTTCTTGTCATCCCAAAACCTGTAACCAAACAAATCAGAACCATATCCTATGAAGTAACACTTCACAGCCTTGGCATCAAGCTTGTCTCTCTTTTCTGGATCAACATGAACATAAGCAGTGCAACCAAAAGTCCTCAAGTGTGAGTACTTGAGTTCTTTTCCTGTCCACACCTCCTCTGGAATCTTGAACCCTAAAGGAACTGATGGTCCCCTGTTGATCAAGTATGCAGCTGTGCTCACAGCATCCGCCCAAAGTGTTTTGGGCAGCCCACAGTGTATCCTCATACTCCTTGCACGCTCATTCAATGTTCTGTTCATCCTCTCAGCAATTCCATTCTGCCTTGCCTTACCAGGAACTGTTCTCATCAATCTGATTCCCTCAGCTGCACAGAATGTCTTGAACTCTGATTTGTCATACTCTCCTCCATTGTCAGACCTTAGGCATTTGACTTTCAAACCGGTCTGATTCTCAACTTCAGCTTTCCACTTCTTGAAAGTTGCAAACACATCTGACTTATGCTTCAAGAAGTAAACCCATACTTTCCTGCTGAAATCATCAATGAAGGTAACATAGAATCTGGATCCTCCAAGTGATGATACTGGAGATGGTCCCCAAACATCTGTATGGACCATTTCCAACCGCACTTTCTTTGGCTCTCTAGGAGTCTTTGTGAAGCTTACTCTTTTCTGTTTGCCCATAACACAGCTCTCGCAAAGACCCATATCAAAAGACTTCAGACCCTCTAATGCTCCTTTTGCAACCAGCATCTTCATTCCTTTAGTACTCATGTGTCCAAGTCTGTTATGCCACAGACATGAACCGGAAGCACCTTCAGCAACAGCGGCCATGTTTATACACCCTGCAGTGGTGTACAAGGTTCCAGATTTGGTGCCACGAGCTACTACCATAGCACCTTTCACGATCTTCCACGAACCTTTCCCAAACTCTGCTGCATATCCCGTGCTATCCAACTGACCAACAGAGATCAGATTTTTCTTGATCCCAGGAATATATCTGACATCCTCCAATGTCCACTGGTTTCCCGAGGTGGTCTTTATGCAAACATCCCCCTTTCCTTCAATCTCTAAGGCTTTATTGTCAGCAAGATATACTTTTCCAAAATTTCCAGATTTGAAATTTTGGAACAACTCCTTGCTTGGAGACGAATGGAAAGATGCACCAGAATCCAAAATCCATGATTCAACCGGGCTGTTCACACTAAGGATTAGAGCATCCCCAATGTCCTCTGCTGAATTTACAGAATCATTGTCATCTCCAAATTTCTGATTCTGTTTCTTCTTTGGCTTTGTACAGTTCGTCCGAAAGTGACCTTTTTCTCCACAGTTCCAACAAGTCACGTTTGATCTGTTCAGGGATTTTCCTCGATTCTTTGATTTTGATCGACCATGTTGATTTTGGCCTTTCGTCTTACTTCTCCCCCTTCGATCAACGCTGAGAGCACTGCCCGATGAATCTCCCACTTCTCGTTTGCGAATACTTTCGCTAAGAACAACATCACGGATTTCATCAAACTTCAGTTTCTCAGATCCACGGGAACTGCTAATCGCAGCAACAACAGTATCCCAAGACTCGGGCAGAGATGACATCAAAATCAACGCCTTAATTTCATCTTCAAAATTAATATCCACAGAATTGAGTTGACTCAAAATCATATTGAACTCGTTTATATGATCAGAAACGGATCCATTCTCAGACATCTGTAAATTGAACAATCTACGCATCAAATATACCTTGTTCATAGCCGATGGTTTTTCATACATGTTTGACAGTGCCTTCAACAGACCGGACGTAGTCTTCTCCTTCACGATGTTGAACGCCACGTTTCTTGACAAAGTCAACCGGATCAACCCTAGAGCCTGGCGATCCTTGAGTTTCCACTTCTCCTCCGTCATGGATTCCGGCTTCACCCCGGTCAACGGTTCGTGAAGATCTTTCTGGTACAGATAATCTTCGATCTGCATCTTCCAGAAACTGAAATCGGATCCATCAAACTTCTCGATTCCAAGCTTTGAACTGTTGAATTTCCTTAGCTCTGATACCAGTTGTTAGGATCGAATTCACGCACACACACTAGATGAATGAAGAACACAAGAGCTTTCAAGAGAAAGAGATGAGAAATCTAGAGAGAGAGAGAGAAAACCCAATTTTTCGTGGTAAAACCCCGTGAGTAAACTTTCACGGCGGTGAGGTATATTTATAATTTTATATTAATAAATCAGAGTATTTTTGGTTACAGAGAATAAATAGGAAAACCTAAAATAGAGAATAAATAGGAAAGCCTAAAATAGAGAATAAGCCTAAAATAGAGAATAAATAGGAAAACCTAAAATTAATCAGGCTCCACTACCTAACAATAGTCACTACCAAAGTTAGGGATATTATAGTAATTTAACATTCATATTAGAAATTTATGTTTTTAAAGTAATATAGAATATAAAATATAGATACAGATAGATATATATATAAATCCATATTGATTTAAAATCAATTAAGTCTCAGTTTTAATAATACTAATACAATATATCTATTCATTTAGTATAAACGAAGTTCAGTTGGAACAGCTACTGTATATCTATATTCAAGTTTTGGCCAGACAATCGTATCAGACTAACATTATATCAGAGTTGCACCATTGATTTTGTGTCCTTCGCATACTATGGATTTTTGTGTTCAAACTGATGTTTCTATTTTTTCCGCATTTATATTTCGAAATCATGTGAGATCATTCTTTATTGTTCAAGTCATTTCCTAGTTTAAATGATTTTCCTTGCGAGTATACAGGCTCGTTACGTGCCCTGTTACAATCAAAGTGGCAAATGTGGACCATGGGAGGATTCTTCGGTCACAATAATAAAAGGAATTTGATTGCCAAAAGTATGGCAAAATAAAACACCCAAGCCAATCCTGCATAGTAATTTGATGAAAGTCCAAGTGGCAAGGGCAGAGGCTCAAGAGCAAAACAGGCTCTCCATTAGTATGAAACAATTCTATAGCTAATGCATAGGTAATACCATTACACCAATTAGATTCTTATAATCTAGCACGATGCTCATCTACAAATTCTTAATAGCAAAAAGAAAGATTTCTGTTGTTGGACTGTACACTGTTGTGATAAAAATTACAGCACGGATTTAGCAAAAAAATGACAGAATCACCTCACAGAATGGATTTCACCAGCTGGGGAAAAACAAAGGGAGAACAAAACTTCAGCCAACTTCACTATTTCATTTTTCTTGAAATTATTTTTCATGTCGTTTGTTTTTCCTTGGCTCTCCCTTCCCCTGTTACGTCTTTTCTTTTTGTATGTGCTTGGGCAGGAGCAAGGAAGGCTGGTATGTATGTTTAAACGGATTCACCACTTGCTGATATCACTGTGATTATCTGGTTCGGAACTCATTCCTGAATCTAGTCAGATTGTGGGAGAACTTATCTCTGTTCTTCTGATCCAAGCTTCGAGTTATGTCAGCCATAAGTTTGTCAAAGCACAGTGAAAGACGGTGTTGTTGGTCTGCTGGCTGCAAATAAAAATGGATAAATGGGAGCTGTCAGCACAAGTGAATCGGTCATCAGTCCCGCAAGGATTGCTCCACATGATACAATGATACTACCAATCCACCTCTTCCGCCTTGTAGCAGGAAGAAAGATTATTCGTAACAGTGATACCAAATAAACCAACAACATAGAAACAGACAAAATAGATTATCCCTAACAAAAATTTGTTGGTCATACCTGTGAAGACAAAATCTGAGCTCTTAAGTTTGAGAACATCTGCAAGGTGCGAGTCATAAGCGTATCAGGTATACTAATAACCAACAATTCCTCTCCACTATGAGCACATTGTAGAATCTAAATCATTCTTGCTTTCATAATATAATGCATTCACTAAATAATTTCGTCCTATCGACAAAATCGCAAAAATCAAGAAATCTGTGGTGCAGGTGGTATAGAAATGGTTAGCCCCCTCTATAGATCCTTTGCATCAAAAGTCGAATAATCCACTGGATTAAAATGATTGCTTTAACAAGGAATATTAGTCATAAGGAAACTCCATTAAACCATGACAACTTTTTAGAAAGAAGCAATGGACTATGCAGAGGAACAACATCTGGCACAGTGGATAGGGAGACTATTTTTGGATCTTTAATTAACATAGAAGTTTTTAAAACTAAGAACACATCTCAAACGCAAATGCAGGATTAAATCTTCTGATTAAATCAACATTCATAAAGTTATGCTTTGTTTTCGTAACTACTATAATTTCATGAAATTAAGATTGTAGATACTGTGTCATTATCTGTGTGCCTGTCATAGTCAAGTTTGCATCTTGTAGTTTTTGAAATAATAAAAAGAAAGGAACCTTAGTGCTACAAAAATCAGTGTCACCTCTTCGCTAATGAGTATCATACTCAGCATCGGTCGACTTAGGCTCCACTGGTTGCCACAATCTTCAAATAGAACAATCTCCAACAGAGTCTTCAATATCTATCAGGGAAAAGAATCACGTTGGCAAAAGAAATGAGTAAGTTCAATTTCACGAGACATTATTTCCTTCTAATTCAGTAGCCTACTACTGTGAGGTAAAAGTTTTAACCAATGCATAATACTTTCCATAAACATTGTACTCCCATAATAAATAAGGCAAGCAAGGGGAGACTTTCAAAAAAAGTAAAATGGAAAAAGTGTCCCCTTTTGATTAGCTAGTTTCCAAGAGGGAGAAGGTCTAATGGCAATTGATAAGGTAAAGACCATAAAATCAGTACCAAGAAGGTACTATGAAGGGAACAAGAAGTGAATATGAAGTTTGGCAATGTCCTCAACAACAAACAGTGTAATTCCACAAATGGGGTCTGGAAAGGTTAAAATGTACGTATATCTTATCCCTACCTTTATAGGGTAAGAGGTTGTTTCCGATAGACCCTCTGCTCACAAAGATAGTTATTCAGAGAAGGGTTGCAAAAGAAAAATGACAACGAAATATGAAAATACAGATCAAAATGGAGCAATAGATAGCAAAAAACACATTCGATTTTTTTGACAATGTCCCAAGCTCTCTAAGTTATCCAAAATTGTAGCATGTAATACCCTTATGCCAAAAGTACAGATTTTAAAATAAACATCTATGTTTTATCTGAGAAGTAAAGGCAAGGGAAAAATGTATTACGATCTGTTCTCTACCACATTACACAAAGACATGAGTTCACATGTTCAATGAGTTCCTATATACATATAGTCTACACAATACATAATACACTTTTTTCCAATGTGGAACATAAAGTTTACTATATACATTAATTGTCTAACATCTCCCCCCCCCCCCCCCCC
>NC_028637.1:60376931-60390274 GCF_001406875.1 Solanum pennellii
CCCCCCCCCCCCCACGCACACCACCCACCAAGCTGATATATATAAGTCATATGTTTCTATTTGTTACAAATGTAATAATACGAGGACAATAAAGAAACTTGGATAACATGTAAGTCAGCTGATCATTGGACTTCACAGTATCTTCTCTCTAATAAAGTGTGAAAGTCAGTCTCAATGTGTTTAGTTCTCTTGATGGAATACTGAATTTGATACAACATGAAGGATAGCTTGATTATCACCCACAAGTTACATCATATTGATTTTTATAAAATTTACCGAGCAACTGTTTTATCCAAACTAGATCACGAGTTGCTAGAACCATTGCTCGATTTTCTGCGTTTACAATAGATCAAGCAACCACCATATGTTTCTTTGCCCTTTAGGACACAAAATTACCTCCAACTAAAACATAAAATCCAGACATAGAATGTGGTGATCTATCCATTCAACATTTGTATATCCAATAATCAACTCATGGCATCGATCCCAGAAGAGTAGTCCTTTGTCTGGAACTGACTTGGCATGTACGTACAACTGCATCCTAATGACTACCACAGGGAAAATCCATAAACTGACTAACACGCACGGAAAAAGAAATGTCAGGTCTAGTCACGGTAAGATAACTCAACATATCAACCGACTATCTATATCTTCTATGATCATTGAGCTCCACTATCCTGGCAACAGTTTGGCATTCAGCTCCATAGGCCATCATTCTATGTTTCCTCGAGAATGTCTAAGGCATACATTCATTGTGAAATAACAATATCAAACTAAGTAACCTCAATACCTAGAAAATACTTTTGTCTATCAAGGCCTTTAGTCTAGAAATGCCAGAAGAGATATTGCTTTAAATTAGTGATATTGTCATGATCATTACCTGAGCTAACAATATCATCAAAATAAACAACCAAATAAATAACAGATCTGGAGTAGAATATCAATAAAACAAAGAATGATCAATTTCAATGCGATTCATGCTAAACTTTTGAATTACTATGCCGAAACTCCCAAACCAGGATCGAGAAGTGCAATCAACACACCATACTAGTAAATACCCCCTTGAGATAAAAATCTAGGTGATTGCTCCATAAAAACTTCTACTCAAGCTCACAATGGAGAAAAACATTCTTAGTGTCCAACTTTTTGAAACTGACTTTTTTTCTGAAACTGAATTCTGAGTGTCCAACTTATAAAGAAGTCAATGCCGGATAACAACCATAGATAGAAAAAGACAAACAAATGGTATCTTAGCAATGGGGGATAAAGTATCAATGCAATTGTGAGATAATAAGACTATAAGAGTTTGAGAGAGAACTCAGCTTGATTATTCCTCAAGTTATTGGGGTTTAAATTTCTAAGTTTATATGTCCTTAAAATTAAGGAAATCTGTACAAATTGGTACTTAATTACAATAGGTGTAAATCAAGCTACCTACTAATTACATATATGCTATAATATTCTCACGATTGTAACACTCCCCTTAAGCTTAGTGCTTACAGATTATATATACCAAACTTGCTACATCTATAACTCTTTCTAGGATCAGCTAAGGACTTGGTATGTTTGCAAGTTATCACTTGACTGCATGAACCGTGTGACAATGTTTCCTGAGAGTACGTTCTTATGAAAAAATGACAATCAATCTCCGTGTTTGATCCTCTCCTGAAACACGGGATTCGATGCAATGTGAAGTGCAGCTTTCGTATGGCACACAAGTTCCATCTTTTTAGTCTCTCCAAATTTCAACTCCTTTAGTAGTTTCTTGATATATACATATGAGTTCACATGCTGCCACCGCTATAGCCCAATATTCAGCTTCTACACTAGATCTAGAAATCATATTTTGTTTCTTAGTTTTCCAGGACACCAAACTTCCCCAACTAGAACACACTCCAGAACTGAATCGTTTATCAGAGGGTAACCCTGCCAAGTCTACAAATGGATTTCCAACAATTCTGTGTCATAAATCTTAGTAAAATAGTATTTTTCCACAAGTAGATTTTATGTATCGAAGAATGCAAATATATGCATTCCAATGATGACACCGGGAGAATGCAAGAAGTGACTTACAACACCAGGAAGATAACAACAGTCATTACTTTGGAGTTGGTGGTCCTTGTTTACTTGTGGTGAAAGAGAACATATGCTAAATTTTGTCACAAGGAAGATCCTGGTACTAGTCATGCTACTACACAGGTATTGAGAAATATTGGAGGTGCACAAGCTCAGATTCAACCAGCTAGGGAAACTCGACAGTGCCATGTGGTGTCACGAGATCAAATCCAAGTAAGTTCAATGAAGATAGAAGAAGTTCGAGATTGGCCTCAACCTAGTACTACTAGAGAGATACCCAACTTCTTGGGACTAGATGCATATTACAGAAGATTAGTGGAGGGTTTCTCACGAAGATAACGGCTCTATTGACACGTTTAACTCGAAGGTGTGGTGTTTCAGTACTCAAAACGGATGTGAAGAGGATTTCCAAAAATTAAAGACTCCATTGACTCCGACTCTGATTTTGACCTTACCTACGACGGAGGGTGGTTTCACGATTTATTCTGATGCATCTCAAGTTGGATTGGGTTGTGTCTTGAGGCGAATAGTAAAGTGGTGGCATATGCTTCTCAACAGCTAAATATTTATGAGAAGAATTATTCGATACATGACTTGCAATTGGCCCCAATAGTATTTGTACTCAAGATCAGGCGTCACTATCTTTGTGGTGAGTTGTGTGAAACCTATTTTGATACATATTCAAGCATAGAGATGTGAATCTGAGGCAACGACGGTGGTTTGAGCTATTAAAAAAATTATGATCTTACTATCTTGTATCATCCCGGAAAGGTGAACGTGGTGGCAGACGCCTTGAGTAGAAAGTCCATAAGTAGTTTGCCGGATTTACCGTTGAAAAGCGATCTATGGTCATGGATTTTCAGACATTGGCCAGTTGGGTAGTTTAAATTGATCATAAACTGGGAAGGATACTTGCAGATATGGCGGTACAATCATCCTTAGTTGGAGAAACCAAGACTAGGCAATATGAAGACCCCAATGTTGCTAGTCTACGAGATGAAGCGCAAAAGGGAGGTGTTAAGGCATTCACTATGAATAGCGAAGGTGTGTTACGTCGACATGGTAAACCGTGTATTCCCACAACGGTGATGTGAAGCAGCTAATTCTTGTAGAGGCTTCTCTATAGAAACTCCACATTCTCCCACCAACAGTCCCCGAACAAAAAGATGCATATAAGGACACAAAGGAGAAAGAATATACCTCATGAAATAAAAGGGACAAAACACACTGTAGGGATAGGGGTCCTCAACAAGGGCAGAGTTCCCTGTCGAAATACGGGACTGACATGGCTAAACCCAAATCTGTGCCACCTATATGCCGTTCCTAAAAAAGTTCTAGAAATAATAATTGCTTAAAATAAAAAGAGCAGTTGGAACTTACTTCAAGAAATATGTTTGGACAGTCTGCTAAATGCTGCGCCAGGTTAAGCGCCACAGGGGTGGTAGGTGACTCTCCAGTTGTTATGTGTTCGAAATAAAATGTAGCCAAGTTGTCCACCGCAGATGCACACTAGAATAAAATGATTAGAGTTAGTCTGTTGAGAATAAATTACAAGTTTATCCAAGAAGCCTTGTTGTTGAAATGTGACCATCTCAGATTAGGAGTTTTAAGTTGTCCAGAAGAACATAATTATATTATGTCTGACTGACATGTGGACCTGATTTTTTATCATGGGCCAAGCATGTAAAAGCATATTTTTCTTCTTGGGTGGCGACAACATCTGAACTTTGTCTGCACAGATACCAAGTTGAAATGTGTGACCACATCAGGTAAAACCTTAAGCTTTTACCACACTTTTAATTATTTAGTTATAGTATGTCCCTGACACTTGCGAAAACTAAACAGATACAAAGAAATGACGTTTGACATTTCAAGGGAAGTGGTCGACAAAACACAACCTGTGATTTGATATTTTCATCCAGTACTTTAAGTCCAGACTCAAGAGATCCAGCAATAAATGTAAAGCTACTTGAATCCAAGTTAAGTATCAACTGGATCTGGTTTTTCATCATGATCTCCAGAAATGTGAAGTAAGCTCCTGAAAGCTGTAAGATAAGACGATTGGAAGTGGTTATGTTTTAATAATGGAAGGAATATAACATGATTATTTACAGAAGGTAAAGAAATATATACACCTCAGAATTCATGCAAGTGTGCCCCACTGGATAGGATGCAATCAGGGATGAAACTACTATTCAAGATAAACTCAAGTAATTAAGTAAATTTGACAGTACTGCTCGTTCGAAGAGAATTGCAGCAATATAGCTGAAATGAACAGATTAATTTTTGCCAGAATAACAACAAAAAGGTCCACTTTTCAAATTATGGGGTCACTATTTTAAAACTAAGTTGTCTGGACTCTCCAAAAATGCTACCGCACCCGTGCCGGATCCTTAAAAATGCACTACTTGTGAAGGATCCGATACACACCTGATGATATCTTTGAAGAGTCCGAGCAACAAAGGTTTAAAATATTTGACTCAATCATATCAAGCAAAAGAAAATGTAAGCTAGACTGCTAATATGGGAAAGATCATGAGAAGGACAAACTTGATTATTCCCTCAAACTACGTTTGGTATTTATAGTACAATTTAAACAAGGGCTTTACCGTGATTTACTTTTTTTAAAATTGGCAAGTTAACTTGATAGAAATTCATACAATACATTGTATGAGACCATTTAAGTATTGAAGCTGGTTTTATGAATAAGCAGTTATGTTTGGATAGAAGTCCTAAACCATAAGCAGCTATGTTGCTCAGACTCTTCAAAAATGTTGACGGATGATCCTCCAAAAATACTGTATTTTGATAGGATCCGACACGGGCACACCAATATTTTTGGAGAGTCCGAGCAACTTAGATAAGCAGTGTGTTTGATAAAGAAGTGCCGATAAGTAAACTCTGTCAAAATTACTGAAATGTCGTCAAAACTATAAACACACAGACATTCTTTTGGAGAATCTCCTCCAAAATTTTAAATAAAATTATGCATTAAAATAATTATGTTTTGTAATTTCTATCTTAAATGCTAAAGATTAGTTTCAGAATTTCAAAATATTTTTGTGTTTGTTTTCTCTACTGGACAAACAAGTATAATTTTGTTTGTTTGACAGAAGAAAATAGAAGTTCCAATATGCAAAACAAAATAAATTATTTGTGGATATATATGACCAAACAATTAAAGGAAGACTAGAATTGAAAACAGAAGATCTAAAATTGTACGAAACAATCCAGAATTTGATGTTTCAACAAAATAATAATGTCTAAAAATCTAAACACATAGAAAATATAGTTTTATATTTAATTAAGAGAAGAATCTTAATTACCACCATGAAAAGTTAACAGAAGATCAAAGAATGAAGATAACTGATTAAAAAATATTTGCAAGCAATTTTCCTTGTCAAATATACGTGCCATAACACTCTCCTGATTTACCAGAAGCTACTGAGGGAATTGAGTTTGTTGGAAAAAGGAAAATTTCCAGTGTAATGTGACAAGAATGTTGCAGTGAGTAAGCTCAAAATTCAGTCTACAATGAGTGAAGATTTCAAGAAGAAGAGGGAGCTTCTTACTAATCTTAGGACTCATCATATAAACCCATTCTTATGTTGTATATTCATCAAGACATACAAATAAGCTTCCTCTTGTTGAAATCTTCACCGTTTAATTCCTAGTAAAATGAGAAAGAGACTCCATATCTGAGATGTGAACTTGGGAAGAAGAAATAAATGGTTGACATCTTTAGCTCCATTGTTACAAAGCAAACTTCTCTTACATAAATCAATTCCCCTTTTCTGTAATTTTGTGTGTGAAACAAGCTCCTTTCACCATTAACCATGCGAAAAGTTCCTCTTTCATAGGAGCTTTGTTTTTCCAAATAAACTTACAAGGCCAATTTTCAGTTGGGGGAGGACTTAACTGCTTGTAGCATGATATAACAGAGAAACATCCCTTAAAGTCACATTTCCAGCATAAAGTGTCACCTATGGACAGAAGGGGAGGAAAACAGTGTAGCTGAGAAAACAAAGAGCAAAGGTTGTCCACTTCCCAGTCATTAATATTACGTCTGAATGTACATCCCAGCAAGAGTTAGAATAATACTTCAGGATTCTGAGCCACTGTATGTAGAATCTTACTTTCATACATTCCCAATTTCTACTAAAGTATTCAAAAAATGTCCCAGTGAGTTCTCAGATTCTTCCATATACCACATGTTTTGGAGAGAAATCGTTGTGTGGTCATCCATGGATGAGAAATCCATATTTTGTCACAACGACATCTCTCAACAATGCTCCCAATTCCTTATTGAACCTCCAAAGCCACTTAAGCTGCAAATTTTTACTTTGAATCTTAAGTCTCTATTCTCTAATACCAAAACCTCCCGACTTGACTGTAGACACTTCATCTAACCAAATTAAAGGTTGCAATCTCTCTATTACCGTGCCACAGAAATTCTGTGCATTTTGTCTATTTTATGCACCACCGCTAATGGAAAACGAACGACATGGTATAGGTGGGTAATGAATCTAGTACACTTGATCATCACTAACCTTTGCCCAAGAAAAGATACTTCCTCTTCAACAAAGAGTTTTATATTTGCAGCCATCTTTGAAGGTCGGCTATTTCTTTCTGTTCTCACGAATCATATAATGTATTAACAAAGACAAAGAAAGAGGGAAAAGGGAAAAGGAAAAGGAAAAAGAAAACCAAATCAACTTTTTCTATGAATCTACTCACAACTTACACAAGACTCGAAAATGGCTCAAGTCTCCTCAAAGCAAAATATACAGCCAAACAAATGGCACGCCAAACACACATAGAACTATCAGTAGCGCCTATCACATCCATATTTAAAAATGTAATCTTCAAGAAAGAGAGTTTTGTATTTGCAGTACGCATCGTTGAGATAGGCTATTTCTTTGTGTTCTTACAAATCATACAATGTATTAACAAAGACGAAGAAAAAGGAAAAGAAGAGACCAAGGAAAAGGAAAAGGAAAAAGAAAACCAAATCAACTTCTTCTATGAATCTACTCCCAACTTACACAAGACTTGAAAATGGCTCAAATCTCCTCAAAGAAAAATATATAGCCATACAAATGGCACGCCAAACACATAAAACTATCAGTAGCACCTATCAAATCCATATTTAAAGATGTATATCTTGATAAAACTATTATAAATTTATAATGAAGCTACTTTCAGCATTTCTCATAAGCTAGCATAATAGTCAAAACCAAATTTCCTAAGTGTCAGATAAAACATATGCCCCATAAACAACAGGACCATTTCTTCCCACCACTATGTTGACCTCTCAAATGTCTCAGTAGTCTGTACATTTTCCTTTGTTGAAAAAAGACACTCTTAAGTGTGTTTTCTTACCTGAGTGGATGTAGACAACTTGCCCAAAGTAAACCATACGTTACACCTGCAACAAGCCCATTAAAAATTGGGGCTCTAGCTCGGTTCATTATGATGCTCCCATTCTTCATTGGGAGTATACTCCCAAATAAGTACAATGATGCAAAAAATTGTTGGAGCTTGTTGCGAAGTTTATATGTTCCAAAATCAAATAAAATATTTTTGTTCAAAGCATAAAGCACCAGAAGTTTTAAAATTCAAAAATAATATTAGTTTAAACGTACTATTATGTTTAACATTGTATAATTAAAGGAGTTAAAATTCATGTAATAAGCGTCTCAAGATATAAAATAACAAGAGAGCTTCTGAATCAAGCAGTTCTTAATTTTATACCTTTCTGTACGAGAGTATATCTGCCAAAGGAATAGATAGTGTCATCCTCATAGCTATGTCAAAAGCATCCGCAAGCGCTCTGTCTCCATAAATCTCAAACACCCCAAAATTGACGTAGTTACCAGCAAGTGCTACAGTGCAGAAGCATAAGAAATTACAGAATGAAAGGACCATCAGTTCAGTTGTTTACGCTCACATTTGTTAATATATTACAATTTCAATATTACTGTATTGTTCATTAGCTAAATACACAGAGGGAGAGAACACAAACAATCTGTTGGGAAAAGAGCAGCATATATTGTCTACGAGAAGACAAAGAGAAACGGGAAACAAAGGGAAAAAAACAAAGGCAAGCAGAACTAGCTTAAATAATTTTTCGTTTGACTTTGAAGAACAATACCATCATATAATCCAGGTTTATAGAAAAATCAACTTTATAAAATAAACTAATTTCTTATTCAGAGGAAGAAACTCTTTCAAAATGAAATCAATAAGCTACTCAAGTTAAGTTCATCACAATAGAAGGCAAAAGACAGAGAAAACAAGACAACCAAAAGCACAAGTAGTGAGCTCGGAAACTCTTCTCCGTGGCATCAAACTTTTTGTCATGAGATAGTCTTGCAAGCAAACAACATATAGGAAGCCTTCCGTTTCAAGGGCCAAAAATTACACAAATATTTAAGTCATTACCAAGATAGATAGATTAAAAGCTAAAAATCCTACCTCTTGAAAGAATTGTCAAGGAAATCCAAACACCCTTATATTTGAACTGATACATATCAACATGATTAGGCAGAGAGAGAATTCTGGATCCATATGCAACAATCAATTTGCTGACTTCACGAAAAAGAAGAATGCCACAGGGAGATGAAGTTTCAAAAGTCAGTCGTTGGGACTTGTTCAGCACAAACTCAGCTACGAATTTAAGTAATGGTGTTGTCACCTATTCCATGCATTAAAACAGAGAAGGGGACATAGTTAGATCAGCTCTAAAGGCAGAAGAAGCTAAAAAGTCTCCAAGTGTGCACCAAAGCACAAGCACTATCAAGGAATCAAGTTCCCTGTACTTAAATAGAAGATTTTCTTAAATTGTAAGGGAAAATTGCCCCCTATAAGTTGACATCCCAAAAAGCAAGTATTATTTGTTTTCAATAATTGTTGGATCTTGTTAAGCCAACCAAATTTTAACAATCTGGTAGTAGTACTCTTCATTTCACCAGCATGTTAATTCATATACACAAACGTTATCCACAGTGCAAGAAGGGTCGCTCATTATTGTAATAGCAAGCAAATGTCAAGAGAGAAGCATATATTAGATGTACTTCCACGGGGTATAACTTCTATGGAAGAATGTGTGGGAAACAGAATGGTTGTAAAGATTAAAACCAGGTGCTCTACAGAACTTCTTTTCTTTTGACAAGTTAACATCACAGTAATTAATCATCAACCCATAAGTGTTGGCCACCAAAATGAGTTTTTACATCAAAAGATCCAAAAGAAAATGGTATAAACTAGAGAAAAACACTAGGTCCTTGATCTTCTATAGGGAGCCTAGGATGTCAATAACGGAGACTGGATCATCTATGTACTCTGAATTACACCAGTAACAAAACATACGAATACAATTCATTTTCAATCTTTTCAAGGAGCTGTGAGGTATCCAAAACACCTAGAGTTCCTTTCCTTCCATATTGTCACCGGAACATTTCTCCGTCTGTCCTTGTGTGTGCTGCTTTCCTCCTCTGTAGTCCATCTTGTCAGGGCTTCTCAGGTTCTTCCTGGCATTGTACACCTAATGCCTCTTAAGCTAATAAACAGATCCCATATCTGACTGGTCATCTTACAATATAGGAACAGATGGTTAACTGCCTCAACACTTTGTCCACATAAATAGCATCTTGAGACCATATGAATTTCCATCCTCCATAGCTTATCATGAGTTAGAACTGGTTTTCTCAAAACCACCCAATTATATGGAACGTTGACTTTCTGTAGGAGTTCCAAGAGAGAAAGCTTAGTTGTGATCCCATCTGGTTCAGATCCTTGTAAGCAGAACTTACTGTAAATAGCTCTTAATATGACTGTTCCATCTGATTGTGTCTTCCTCATCCTATAGTCCCTTAAATGATAGAAAGTGCCACGAAAATTGGTCAAACTCTCAATCAGTCCTGCAGCAAACTTCCCTCCTGTGTTGACCAAACTTCATTCAATGTAGCCCCCTAATGCTAATTAAGTTCAAAATACAAGGATACAACTGCTTAAGACTTCCAATCCCCAACCAGTTATCCTACCAAAACAATATCCTCCTCTTCCTTCCATCCTTCACATTATAGCAAAGTTTCTCTGAGAAACCAGACCACAAGTTTCTAATGGATTTCCACGGACTAGTTTCTAATAGATTTCCACAGACTATAGAAGTTTTCACCGCTCTGGTCTCCCAAAAGCATTTCTTCCTATATTTAGCCCTTATCACAGTGCCCTTAAGTGTTTGTCCTTCATTTAGGTATCTCCAATCCAAAGCCGTACCGTCTTGTTTCTTTGAAATATATAAAGTTTCCCATTGACCAGAGGAAAGCCTCTCATCTGCATGTTTCCTTGCCATAAGAAATTCCTTCTGAGGGCATCTATACTTTTACCCACATTTCTAGGAAGAGGAAACAAAGACATCAAGTAGTTAAAGCATCTAAGAAAAGGTTGATCAGGACTGCCTCCAAGAGAAAGGTACTGCGATTTTCTGATTCCACCTGGTCAGCCTTTTCTCACATCGGTGTTTCAAATGACTTGGCAGATTTAGTCATAATCTGCTCCACCAATGAGCTGGCAGATTTGATTATAATCTGCTCCACAAATAGTAAATGTGGGATTAGATTATATTATTCTAGGAAAATAGTTTAGAGGAAATCCCTTGATTCAAGAATTGTCTAAGAATTAGGGACTGATTAGTTTATTTGATCTTGGTTGTTCTCTTATAAATATTGTACAAATACTATGAGTAGAGAAATATTTTTGCAGTATCTAAAATTTCATGGTATTAGAGGCAGGCCCATCATGATTTGTTGTTCACCGGTGTTGGGCCCCCATTAAGAAATGTTCTCACTCCAATTTAGGTCTGGGTGTGCGGGGGAGTATTAAGAAGTTTCACATCGGTAGAGGGATTGAAAATTGGTCTCCTTATATGGAGTTGGACAAACCTCCCTCGTGAACTAGCTTTTGGAGTTGAGTTAAGTCCACGTGTCATATATTTACAGTGTTTAGAAGGATGGGAAATCGGCTTCTTTGTATGGACTTGAAAAAACCTCCTCTCGTGCGCTAGCTTTTGGAGTTGATTTAAGCTCAGGTGCCATGTCTTTTCATGGTATTAGAGCGGAGACTTTTTTCCTCTAATATCATATGGATAAAACAGCATTTCATGGAGAGGATCTTTCTGAAACATCAATAGAAGACAAAAGTTCTCCTCTGGAAGATCCTATAGAAAATATGATGACACAATGAGGCAATGCCTCTCACATGCCACTTAACCTCTCATCGATTAAATGTGGAAAACTATCACGAATGAGCAGAGTCCGTAAAGCTTGCAATCGATGGTCATGGAAAGCTAGGACATCAGAACAAGAGATGAAATAGTCGGGAATTAGAGACCCCAAGATGAACTCCTAGAATGCACTCGTCATTTTTTGGTTATTAAATTCCATAGGACCGGTCCTTGGTAAATCTTATCTCTTTTTGCTCATCGTTAAGGATGTGTGGGAAGACGCTAGGAAGACATATCTGATGTAGAAAATGCCTCTCAAATTTTTTAGTTAAAAACTAAATTATGGCAAGCCAACCAGGGTGAGAAGAAAGTCACTACTCATTATAATAAAATGGTTTCTTTGAGGCAGGAGTAAGACCAGTATTACGATTATGAATGGGGGTGTATTGTGGATAGTGTGAAAGCAAAAGAAGGGAAGAAAATGAGAGACTACCTTTTTCAGCAAAAGGAGTTCAACAAGGTCAAGTCGCGAATCTTAGGAAAAAAATCCTATGCCCTCACTTTGTGAAACCTTTTCTGAAGTTAGGAAAGAGGAAACTAAGAGGAAAGATATGTTAAAACCTGATTTAAATGTTGAACTAAAACTTGTTAGAGACTCTTCAGCCCTTGTACCAGGTGAAGAACGGAGATGACAAAAACAAAAGGTCATGGTGCTATCATTTCAAAAAACATTGGCACACCCGTGAAACATGTTGGAAGATTCATGGAAACCACTAAACTGGAAGAAGAGAGTTGATAATCGTGCCTTTAAATATCAAATCGACAGGCCCTCCAAACAACTTTTTTGATCAGGGCAGCAACTTTCTCCAGAAACGTCTCCATTTAAAACGAAGCAACTGGAAATTATACACAAACTCCTTCAATCTCCACAATTTCGTCAAATGCACCAAATTCTTCAAATCCTTCTTGTTCTTTTACTGAAACTGGTATAATCATCTGCTTTTCTTAGTGCCAAATAGATTCTTGAATCATAGAACCACCCATTGCATATAGTTCACTCCAAAAACATTCTTCCAGATGTTCACTGACCACCACCCATTTCATAGAGTTCACTCCAAAAACACTCATCATTGCCTCATAATTGGTGCACAAAATAAATAGATGAGGAAGCAGGTCTTTGATCCATACATCCCACCATAATCTATCTCTCGGTCCATCCCCCACCTTGATATGTTAATTTGCTTCTAACTTGGGCCATAAGTTTCTAATAGCTCTCCAAACCCCCACTCCATAAGCATCCGTGCTTGTGTTACTACACCAGAATCCATCCTCCCTATATTAACATTTAATCAAAT
The DNA here is from genome assembly GCF_001406875.1 of Solanum pennellii. NCBI lineage: Eukaryota > Viridiplantae > Streptophyta > Magnoliopsida > Solanales > Solanaceae > Solanum > Solanum pennellii. The sequence goes on from NC_028637.1 coordinate 60,389,589, forward strand.
CTTTCCACAAAGCTTGCCTCATTTAAGTGTATCTCCACAACCATTTCATCAAAAGATTGTTGTTATGCTTCCTCAAATCTCTGATGCCTAAGCCACCTTTATCTTTTCTATGCAGAACTGTCGCCCACTTGACCAAATTGTATCCTTTGTTCTCTTTGCAACCATGCAAAGGAATTCTCTCCTAAGTTTGTCCAATTTCTTAACCAATTTTGCCGATATAGTGAAAAGAGACCTAGCATATGTTGGGAGAGAGTCTAGAACAGAGTTGATAAGAATGTGTCTGCCACCAAAAGAAATGTATTAAGCCGTCCATTGATACTAATATTACTTAGGAGTTAAGAAAAAGAAGAAGAAGAATGACTAAAGAGAAGGAAAAGCAAGTAAATAAGCAATTCTTTTCATAACTTGGGAAAGAGAGAAGCAGTACAATATATAGAAATCAGATGGGGACCAGTGGGGACCAATCCTGGACACATGTCCTTCTTCTACTCACTACTCTGATCTCTGTAACTTACTCATAATGGAAATTAATTCCCCCTGATAATAACAAGCATTATGGGGAATGTGTAAATACTAAAACTATATATAAAGATAACTGAGGAATAGAAACAGAATTATCTTAACTAATGCAACTCTAATGGAATCAACTGTCTGTTCATACTCTATTTAAATTTCCCTTTGTATCA
>NC_028637.1:60391612-60418457 GCF_001406875.1 Solanum pennellii
CCATAGTACTTAGCTGATAACTTAGAGAAAGGAGATCCTGAGAGAGTGACTTGCCTATAAGGTTGAATTTTAAGGTACACCCAATCTCCTTCGTTGAACTGCACATCAGATCTATGTTTGTTGGCCTGAGTCACCATCCTGTGTTGAGCCCTGTGTAAATGATATTGTAACAGCTGAAATTTGAGTTCCCTGGTTACTAGGCTTCGATCCACCGCTTCTACTCCTGAATCACCAGCTGCATAGGGCAAGTGTAGTGGGGGAGGTTGACCATATAAGGCTTCATAAGGCGTGGTTTGAATGGATGAGTGAAATGTAGTATTGTGCCACCATTCAGCAGCTGCCAAATAAGAAAACCAATCTGCCTGTGAGTCAGAACAGAAACACCTAAGATAAGTCTCAAGACACCTGTTCACCACTTCAGTTTGCCCATCACTTTGAGGGTGGTAAGCAGTAGATGTGCTTAATGTCACTCCCAACATTGAAAATAGTTCCTGCCACATTTTACTTGTGAAGATAGGATCCCTATCACTCACTATGTCTTCAGGAATGCCATGTAACTTGTACACATTGTCCATAAACAACCTGGCAATATCAGTCGCAGAATAGGGATGAGATAGGCCAATAAAGTGAGCATACTTAGTTAATCTATCCACAACTACCCATATGACTGTTTTTCCTTTTGACTTAGGCAAACCTTCAATGAAATCCATGCTAATGCTGCTCCATGCTGTTGTAGGGATCTTGAGAGGTTGTATCAACCCCGGATAGGGAANAAGATTTGTGCAGTGTCCACAGTGATGTTACATCCACAGTTTTTTTAAATGTTGGATGAGCACCCTGCAAGGTTATGGGCTTACCATGGTACTCAAACTTCATTAGAAGCTTTCCAAAGTTCATTTGTATGTCTCCAAGTTTGCACAGCCATTGGATACCCAACACAACATCACAACTTCCTATTGGCAATACTAGGAAGTCATCTTGAAACATGGTGCCCTGCATAATCCATTTGAACTTTTTGCTTCCCTTTACAGATTGAATTACCCTCCCATCTGNTTCAGTTTCTCATCAGGCCCCACCACCAATTTCCCATTCTTCCTTAATTGGTTATGGACAAAAGAGAAGCCTTGTATTTCAAAGTGTTTGCCCTTCAACTCTTGAATCCTCTTAGTCAATTCAGCATCTAACTCCCAATTCTTCATGATCAACTCCAACAAATCCGTCTTGATTGTTGATAAGGTAAGTGCAGCCAACTCAGCTATAGGCAATCTTGATAGTGCATCTGCCACCTTGTTCTCTTTTCCCTTCTTATATTCAATGATGAAATCATATTGCATTAACTTAGTTATCCATTTGAGTTGTGACCCTGTGTGCAACTTTTGTTCCAACAAAAACTTCAAAGCTTTTTGATCAGTCTTCACTGTAAAGGGCCTGCAAATTAGATACTGACTCCACTTGTTCACAGCCAAAACTAAAGCCAATAGCTCCTTGTCATACACTGCGAGGGTTTGATGCCTAGGGGATAGTCCTTTGCTCAAATAAGCAATAGGTTGTCCCTTCTGCATTAAGACTGCTCCAATGCCTACACTACAAGCATCAGTCTCCACCACAAATGAGATAGAAAAATCAGGCAACAACAGAGTTGGAGCTGTTGTCAACACCCTCTTGAGACTCTCAAAAGCATCTGTAGCTTTGCCGGACCATCTAAAGTTATCCTTTTTCAACAAGTCTGTGAGAGGCTTGCTAATAACTCCATAGCCTTTTATAAACCTCCTATAGTAACCAGCTAACCCAAGGAAACCTCTCAATTGCTTGAGGTTAGTAGGTTCAGGCCAAGATTGGACAGCTTCCACCTTCTTAGGATCTGTAGCCACTNGTGGCCCAAACTGTATTTTTCATCACAGAAAAAACACAGCCCCTTGGATCTCTTTTCATCCATTTCAGCAGGGGTCAACCTTCTCCTTCTGTTAGTGTCAAACTTAGCAACATTGGAATTTTGGAAACTTGACCCCTGACCCTTGGCTCTAGTACTGTCACTATAACCTGGAGAACTCCTAAGGTTAGAATAATTGTGACCAGTGTTAGAACACTTCATTGCCTTGCTCTGAGCAGCAAAATTAGACTCGTGAAGTCTAGCTAGATAATAGGCTTGGGGTAAAGATCCTGGGTTTCCAATCCTTACTGCACCTCTGAGTTCAGGTTTTAGATTGTTTAGGAAAATGCTAACAGCATGCTCTACTGAAAGATTTATCCTAGTCATGACACTATCAAAAGCCTTTTGATAATCTTTAACTGAACCAGTATGCTTGATATTCATTATCTCAGTCATAGGATCTGAGTACTCAGCCCCAAATCTGTCTGCCAAAGCATATACATAGTCTTCCCAACTAGGAGGAGGTATCTGACCTCTATTTCTCATGTATCCTTGATGCCACTGCAATGCATCTCCATCAAAGTGAATTGCCACTAGTTTCATTCTTTGATGGATAGGTATCTCTTCCATAGAGAAAAACTGCTCCACCTTATACAACCAAGTTCTTAGGTCCTCTCCATTAAACTTTGGGAACTCTATTTTGGTATATTTGGTAAAAGTAGGCAGGGGAATATTGGAATGAAAATTGTTCTAGTTAGGGCTAAAAGGCATGGGTTGAAATTGTTGAGTCATGGGATGTGTACGGCAAACAAAAGGAGCATGATGGTATATTGGTTGTGGAATTTGAGTGTTCTGAGCATAGTAGGGAGCATAAGACTGATTTTGGTTGTATGATGTGGTGGTGTTTGGTACATGAGAAAATGGGGTTTGAAGATGTGGCTTAGGAAATTGGAGTGCTGGTGTGGGTGAAAATTGAGAACACGGGATGGGAACAGTTTGGGTCTGGAAAGGGGAAGGGTGGCTTAAGGGGTTTTGAGTAGTCTGAATGTAGGATGTGTGAGTGGGTAAGCTAGAGGAAGCTGGTATGGTTGATACTGGCAGGGATGGAACCTGAATTTGCTGACTTGGGTGAATATAAAGTGAAGGTTGTCTTATTGGATGTGAGGCTGAAGAATTTCCCAATTGTGAGGAAGAATTCTCCAAACGTAGTGGCAGATCTGAAGGTGAGTACAACTCCTCCTCTAGCTGGATCACACTCTTATCTCTTTCCGATCTCCTTCCACCATGTACAGCTTCACTAAGCTCTTTCAGGGCTTTCTCTTGATTCCTGGCTGCCATTTCTTGATTAGCTTCCAGTTGGTCCTGTCTGCTGGAAAAATTCGCCATGTCAAGTGACATTTTTTCTAGTACACTTAGTACTTCTCTCATCCCATTCACCATCGAGTTTCTCCACAGAGCCAGAAAAGAGCTCTGATACCACTGATACTAATATTACTTAGGAGTTAAGAAAAAGAAGAAGAAGAATGACTAAAGAGAAGGAAAAGCAAGTAAATAAGCAATTCTTTTCATAACTTGGGAAAGAGAGAAGCAGTACAATATATAGAAATCAGATGGGGACCAGTGGGGACCAATCCTGGACACATGTCCTTCTTCTACTCACTACTCTGATCTCTGTAACTTACTCATAATGGAAATTAATTCCCCCTGATAATAACAAGCATTATGGGGAATGTGTAAATACTAAAACTATATATAAAGATAACTGAGGAATAGAAACAGAATTATCTTAACTAATGCAACTCTAATGGAATCAACTGTCTGTTCATACTCTATTTAAATTTCCCTTTGTATCATCCATCTACATAGTTTCTTTTTAAGTCTTCTCGACTATGTTGTCCCATATCTTCAAATCTTTGTGTGTATTACCTAAAGGCATACCCAGATAAGTTGTGGGCAACTTCCCCACTCCGCAGCACAAAATGTCAGCTACACTTTGGATGTTTGTCACATTCTTAATAGGATATAAATTGTTCTTTCCCCAGTTAACTTTCAAACATGTACAAGCTTCAAAAATCAACAAAATTAGTTTGATAAATCTAAATTGCTCCTCCTGTAGCTCATAGAAAATCACGGTGTCATCTGCATAGAGTAGATGGCAAATCTCTTTAATATCACCATTGTTTCCACTAATCTGGAAACCTCTGATCCACCTGTTTTGAGTAGCAATCCTTTTCAAACTATCAAATCCCTGCATTACCAGGATAAATAAAAAGGGTGAAAGAGGATCACCTTGTCTAATTCCCCTTCTTGAAGAGAAAAAACCCACCGGTTCTCCATATACAAGAACGGTGAGAATCTCACCGTGCTTATGCAAAATTTTATCCATGTCACCCATCTTTCTCCAAATCCCATCTGTCTCAAGGAGTTTAATAGGAAACCCCAATTTACATGATCGTATGCTTTTTCAATGTCCACGACATTACCCCTGGAATGTTTCCTTTCAATCTAGAGTCCACACACTCACTTGCAAATGAGAGTTGCATCCATTATTTATCTTCCTTTAATGAATGTCATTTGGTTCTTGTTGACAAGCTTATCAATCTCTCTTTTCAGCCTTTCTGCCAGTAGTTCTGCTATCACCTTGTGAACTCCGGTATTCAGACTTATTAGTGAAGTATTTAAGTTCAGCAGCACTGGCTTTCTTGGGGATGAGTGCTACAAAAGTAGCATTAAAGCTCTTCTCAGTAATCTGTCTAGCATGGAATTCTTGTATAGCCTTTATAATATTCTCTTTTAGGATCTCCCAGAAAGAACAGTAAAAGAACATGGGGAAACCATCAGGTCCAGGTGCTTTCTCCATAGCACAAAGCTTTAAGCAGCCTGAGATCTCTTCCTCCTCAAAAGGGCCCTCTAGTTCTATCTGCTCCTCCACACTAATGGTTGTGATCCCATGTAACTGTAACTCAGGCCTCCACTCCTATGATTTTGTGTACAAATTTCGGTAGAAGCTTTTGATGGTCTCTTTAATGACAGAGGGGTCATTAATCCACCAGCAGAGACTCAATGGAATTATCCCTCTTATGAGAAGTAGTTGCTCGGTGAAAAAACTTAGTATTTTTCTCCTCGTTCTTTAGCCACTGGATTTTTGATCTTTGCCTCCATCTTATTTCTTCATTCTTAACTACTTGCTCATAAGTGATTGCCAAATTTGTTTTTTATTGGATCTCCTCCTCGGTGAGCACTCTTTGTTCCTGTACAGCTTCCCATTTGGCCAGCTCCTCCATAATCTCCTCCTTTTGTGCTTTACAATCTTTTCTACTATCCTTACTCCATTCCTTCATCTTTCCTTTCAAAAGTTTCAACTTTTCTGCAAAAACAAAACTTGGGGTTCCAGTTATTACAAAAGATATAATTTCACCTCTTCCTTAAATCCTTCCACTCTCATCCACCTATTTTCGAATTTGAAGTAGGACTTCTAGAAATTCAGATTCCCACAGTCAGTGGGTTGTGGTCAGATCCCAACTTTGGCAATGTGGATTGCTTGATAAAAGTGAACTGCTCCTCCCATTGTGAGCTATAGAGAAATCTATCAATTCTGGAAGTTGTTTGGTGCCCTTCCCCTCTTCTCCAAGTGTAAGACTTGGAGGCTCTACTAATTCCAATTCCTCAATGCATTCTGAAAATTCAGTCATAGAACCATTAATCCTAGAGCAATTGGATCTTTCTACTGAGTATCTAAAACATTGAAGTCCCCCCCACCCCGAACTACCCAAGGACCTTCACACAGACTTCTCATAGTACCCAACTCACCCCACAGTTCTCTCCTCTCTATTTTCTTGCACTTAGCATAAACTGCTGTCAGAAACGAGGAAAATTCTTGATTCTGGTTTGAAAATTTACAAGAAATGCATTGTGATCCTGCTTCCACCAGAACCCCCTCCCATATTCTTTTATCCCACATAATTAAAAGAGCAACTTTCACATATAGCAAACACAAAATTTATATGTGTATGTTATAGAAAAGTTTGCATATTGCGCTCCATAGCAAACATATATACATATAATTCACTATACATATACAAAGAAACCAATTCTATAATTCGCTATACATATACAAAAGAAAGCAGTTGTACACAAATCAATAGTATAATTTCCGTATGTATAAAACGAGAAAGAGAGAAAAAAAAATTGGGCAGGGGAATATTTGTATTGTATAATTATAAGTGTATAAAACGAAGATATATGTATTTGCATGTGTATATACAATTTTCTCTCACTTTATACAAACAGAAACACAATTTATACATTTCGTTTCTGTTTGTATAAGCGATAGAGGCAAGGGTGGCGAGATCTGGGAGAGTGGTGAGCGAGATCTGGGAGAGGGGAGAGAGGGGAACAAAAATATATGCATATATACAATTTTTTTCTCGCTTTATACAAACAGAAACGCATTTTATACACTTGTGTTTGTATAAAAGTGAGAGCGCGCGAGCGAGAGATGGAGCGAGAGAGGGAGAGTGGCGAGCGAGAGTTTGAGGGAGAGAGGTGACTGGCAAACAGTTCGCTACAGGATACAATTAAATTAAAGTGTGATTATAGCATTTAATTTAATTTATTAGTTTGTCATTATAGACAATTTACCTTAATTAAATTACCTCCACTAGACCCTTGTGCCTCTACATGAAGTTCACTCATCCATCTGTTGTTCCAAATGCTGTGAATTAAACTACTAATATTGTCTTTTAGTTTAGTCTCCAAAAGGATATAGACATCTGCCCCCCATTGATTAATTTGGTTTCCGACTAAATCCCTCTTCCCTTCGTCGTTTAACCCCCTTACATTCCAAGAAATTATTTTTACCATCATTGTTCCACAATTGATGATCTCTTCCCTCTACTCCTAGGCTCACCCTCTTTGAATTTCATATTGAAAATGAGATTCCTCAACTCTTTAGGCACTGACTGGTTGGTTGTGTTGCTATTATTGTCACTGTTGCTTTGTTCCTCCCCTGTGGTTTTTTGCCCCATTCTACTTATTAACGAGAAGAATTCTCTTTCATATCCCTCTGTACACACCCCAAATATTTGGCTTAATTTGATTAAATTTATATGAAATCTCAGCGTTGCTTCGGATTCAAAACCCTCAGATATATTGTCATCAATTGCTAAGGGCCTGTTCGTTTAGCTTCAATCTTCTAGAGCAAGTACCAGAGTCTTTTGATGCATCTCCTCCCTGTAATACAAACACCAACCATCCATGGTTTCCCAGCTGAATGTACATGGTTCTGCGCATCAAATTTCTACTTCGTTCTACCCACTCAAAAAAGACTTCAGCTCTGGCAATGAGTCTGGTGATATCATAAGACTAAAATCCCAAAGCACCATAAATTCTGTTTTCCCCCATAAAAGATACTACAGTTTTAAGATTAAAATCACAGGGAGATGATTAGTAAACAAACTGTCAAGATGCCAGCAAGAAACTAAGATCACCAGGAAAAAAGAGACCCCCCCCCCTCAAGAATTGTGCCTGGTAGCTTTCTAACTTCAAAACACCATACCAGTTATCGAAATCTTAGCTAACTCTGCCGCTCTTTGAAGAACAATCAAACCCTAAATGGATTTAATGCAGCAGTACACTTTAACTGCTTACCATAAGGTACTGCATGTGTACATGATAACATCAAAAAAGTACTTTCACCAGTTGAATCATTACAAATATTTGACATCTGTTAAGCATTTGTTTTTCAAATACACAAAAAAACCTCTAGGATTTAAGTGTTCTATTATCAAGTCAATACAACATACCCAGTGAAATCCCACAAATGGGTCTGAGGAGGGTAGGTTGTAAGCAGACCTTACCCCTACCTTTGTGGGGTAGAGAGGTTGTTTATGGACCAAGCACGAATATATGGATAAAACAACTGTAAGCCACAACTTTGATTGTGATAAGAGAACCATGATGAGGTACGGGGAAAGGGGTTAATGGTGCAACTATAACCAATTATGGACGAGCTTATGTAATCATCAGAGCAGTATGTCAAGTTGTGGATTAAGCCTCACCTCTGGAGTGTCTGCCCATATTGTTATGGCCTTGAGAAGAAGAGGAATATGTGCTGGATATAACCAATCAAATAGAAAACCATATGTCCTTCGGCTGTTGAATGGTAGGGATAGGAGAACAAAAAAAAAATTAGTGTGTCAAAAACATTCAAGTCTAGTCCCTCAGAAAATATTGATATTGACCATGCTACTAACCTGCTTGTAGCCATTGCAATTCCTCTAAGATCCCTCATCAACCCAATTAATGCTTGTTTAACATCATCAGTGTGAAACAAGGCATCTGGTATCAATTCCAAACTGAGCAAGACCTTTTATTGCATCATTAAACTCAAATTATCAGAGTGAGAAGCAGAAACATAAGGAAAGCTTCTGAATTTTTTAATACTAAAACAAAGTACTAGGAGCAATTAATTAATGAAAAGAGAGTTGAGCAATTTGAGGTGCAATTAAACAAAAAAAATGTTGCGGGAAAAAACACTTCACATACTATTCAAGGTACGACAAATAAGAACGTTACATCAATCACAATCCAAAAACATGTATACCTGCAGAAGTGGATCCATTGATGCTTTAAATTTCAAAAAACTATCTTCCATGAAGATCAACAAGCCAACAATATAGTAGAAGGTAGTTCTACTACGAGAGCACCTGTAGTCCCCCAAAAAGGGGAATTCTTCCCTCTGAATATGCAGAATTTAAAGTATCACATCAAAGCCGCAAATGTTTAGGAACAACTTGAAAAAAGAGCAATATACCGCAGTTACAAACAATACTTACATTCCGATTGGAGATTATTAATTGAGTGGTATCCAACTTTACCAGAAGTTTTGCAGTCATATATCTGCCAATTCAAGAAGGTTAAACTAATTACAAAGAGCCAGGAGATGTCCTCAATTCTAATAATAGCAAAAAAGTTGAGAAGAATAGTAAGATGATACTTGCCCAGACGCCATTTCCAACATGAGATTTAATGTTTGACTGATAACTCCATCACTCTAATGAAAAAGAAGAGAAATAATGATTCGCTTTCATCGAAAAATCACAAGAAATCAACTATTACAATTACCTCTCTGTAAAACTTAAGATTTGTTGCTATCTTCCCAACAATGAGATTCAATATAAGCAGATGATCATGGAGCCCAAGAAGCTCAGCCAATTTAGTATATAGTTGCTGCAGAGGAATAAATGGATTAAATACCCAGTAAGAAATGAAATAAGAAGTTTAGCACTTGGGTAAGATAGCAAAGAAATTTCAATTATGTACCTTTGATGAATGTATTGCCTGATCTCCAACATACGACTTTCTGAAGTTCTGGAAGAACACAAGAATAGCTAGATCAAGGCGTTGTTTGGTTGTTTTTGCATATCTCTGGATTATATGAAGAATGACAAAAACAATACGTGAGTACCAAAATGTCACCCAATATATGCAAATTCGATCAAATTACTAAGGAAAAGATGATACACTATAGAGTTAGACCTTCATTTTAATTCAGCTGAACAGGAAAAAATAACTTCTCTACATTTTAATGCTGTGAGAAATATTGGAGAAAATATTATTGAATTGCGCATCTAAATTGTTACATGAAGATCCTATTTATAGACACTACATTGAAACCTTTTCCAACTAGAATTTCTATTCTTATTCCTATTCTAATTCCTATTCTAAGTAAGAAATACTTATTCCTATTCCAACACTCCCCCTCAAGCTGGTGCATACAAATCATATGCACCTAGCTTGTTACAAATGTAATTAATACGAAGACATGTGAGAAACTTGGTGAACATATCTGCAAGTTGATCATTTGACTTCACAAATTTTGTAACAATATCTCCTGAGAGTATCTTTTCTCTGACAGTGACAGTCAATCTCAATGTGCTTAGTCCTTTCATGAAACACTGGATTTGATGCAATATGAAGAGCCGCTTGATTATCACACACAAGTTCCATCTGATCAGATTTGCCAAATTTTAGTTCTCCCAGTAACTATTTAAGCCAAACTAACTCACAAGTTGCTGTCGCCATTGCTCGATACTCTGATTCTGCACTAGATCGAGCAACCACATTTTGTTTCTTACTCTTCCACGACACCAAATTACCTCCAACTAAAACACAATATCCGGATGTCGAACGTCTGTCAGAGGGTGATCCTACCCAATCAGCGTCTGTATATCCAATGATATGCTCATGACCTTGATCCTCAAAGAGTAGTCCTTTGCCGGGGGCTGACTTTATATATCGAAGAATATGAACAACTGCTTCCCAATGACTATCACAAAGGGAAGTCATAAACTGACTTACAACACTCACGGGAAAAGAGATGTCTGGTCTAGTCACTGTGAGATAATTCAAATTTCCAACAAGTCATCTATACCTTTCAGGATTATTAAGTGGCTCCCCCTATCCCGGAAGAAGTTTAACATTCGGATCCATCGGAATGTCAATAGGTCTACATCCCATCATTCCTGTCTCCTCAAGAATGTCTAAGGCATACTTGCGTTGAGAGATAACAATGCCTGATCTAGACTGAGCAACCTCAATACCTAAAAAATACTTCAATCTGCCAAGGTCTTTAGTCTGAAAGTGCTTAAAAAGATGTTGCTTTAAATCGGTGATACCATCTTGATCATTACCGGTGATAACAATATCATCAACATAAACAACCAAATAGATACATCGACCTGGTGCAGAATATCGATAAAACACAGAGTGATCAGCTCCACTACGAGTCATGCCAAACTCCTGAATTATTGTGCTGAACTTCCCAAACCAAGCTCAAAGAAACTGTTTCAGACCATAGAGTGACCTACGCAATCGACATACAAGGCTACTAGACTCCCCCTGAGCAACAAAACCAGGTGGTTGCTCCATATAGACTTCTTCCTCAAGATCACCATGCAGAAAAGCATTCTTTATGTCCAACTGATAAAGAGGCCAATGACGAACAGCAGCCATAGATAGAAAAAGACGAACAGATGCTATTTTAGCCACAAGAGCGAAAGTGTCACTATAATCTAGCCCAAATATCTAAGTATACCCTTTGGCGACAAGGCGAACCTTAAGTCGATCAACCTGACCATCTGGACCAATTTTGACTGCATAAACCCAACGACAACCAACAGTAGATTTACCTGCAGGAAGGGAGACAAGCTCCCAAGTACCACTCTTATGTAAAGCAGACATCTCATCAACCATAACCTGCCTCCATCGAGAATGAGAAAGTACTTCACCTGTAGTCTTAGGAATGAAAACAGAGGACAAAGACGACACAAAGGCATAATGGGGTGATGATAGACGATAATAACTTAAGAAGGTATAATGCGGGTTAGTATTTCGAGTAGATCATATACCTTTTTGAAGTGCAAGCAGTGGGCTAGGTAGAGGCAAGTCCGCAGTAGGAGCAAGGTCTGGCGCATGACATGAAACGTTTGGGACTAGGGTTGGACGTGGGCGGCAATGATAGGTTAGTAATGGTGGCACTGCAACTGGAGATGTAGACGTAACTGTAGATCCCTCAAAGGTTGGTACAGGTAAAACTTGAGGTATGGGTAAGACCATAGAGACATTAGTATGATCAGAATATATATAATAAGGCTGAGTCTCAAAAAATGTAACATCAGCGGACGTAATGTATCAATGAAGATCATGTGAATAACAACGATACCCTTTTTTAACTCTAGAGTAACCAAGAAAGACATATTTGAGGGCACAAGGAGCTAATTTATCTTTCCCTGGGGCTAAATTATGAACAAAGCATGTGCTCCCAAAGACACGAGGGGGAATAGGATAGAGATGTGACTGAGGAAACAGTATGGAATGTGGAACTTGATTCTGAATAGACGAAGAGGGGATTCTGTTAATCAAATAACAAGCTGAAAGGACTGCATCGCCCCAAAAACGCAGCGGAACATGGGATTCAATGAGGAGAGTGCGAGCAGTCTCTATGAGATGCCTATTCTTTCTTTCTGCGACACCATTTTGTTGAGGAGTGTATGGACAAGATGTTTGGTGAATGATTCTCTGGTGAGACATAAATTGCTAAAATTGGGATGATAAGTATTCTAAGGCATTATCACTACGGAAAGTACGAATAGAAACACCAAACTGATTTTGTATTTCAGCAAAGAAACTTTTGAAAATAGAAAATAACTCCAAATGATTTTTCATTAAAAAAACCCAAGTACATCTTGAATAATCATCAATGAAACTAACAAAATAACGAAATCCTAAGGTGGAACTGACTCTACTAGGACCCCAAATATCAGAATGAACTAATGAAAAAATAGACTCTGAACAACCCTCAGTACTACGAGAAAACGTAGTACGAGTGTGTTTCCCAAGTTGACACGACTCACAACCTAATGTAGATAAACTAGACAAACTAGGCACCATCTTTTGCAGTTTGTATAGACTCGGATGTCCCAGACGTTTGTGAATTAGATCTGGGGAATCTGTAATGGAGCATGCTGTCAAAGAATTTGAAAAGGTAAGATAGTAAAGGCCTTGTGATTCATGTCCTATTCCAATCATCTATCCCGTAGTGTGGTCCTGTATGAGAAAAAAATCATCGAAAAAAGTTATGCTACAATGTAGGGATTTCGTCAACCGACTAACAGATGCTAGATTAAAAGGAGAACCAGGAACATAAAGAATAAAGTCTAGGGTGACAGAAGATAGGAGTTTGGCTTTTCCAACCCCTTTTGGTTTTGTCTGGATCCCATTGGCTAAAGTAATAGCTGGAAGAGATTGCGAATAAACAATATCGGATAAAAGTGATTTATTACCAGAAATATGATCAGAAGCCCCAGAGTCCACGACCCATGTTCCAACAGTACTAGATTGTGACACACAAACAAAAGAATTACCCGTGACAGACACATCAGGTTGTGCAACCGAAACTACTTGTGGAGACGTTTGCTTATTTGAACGATACTGAAGGAACTCATCATATTCTATCTAAGCAATGAGCATTATTGGATGGTTGATTAGGTTGAGCACCATATGCTACTGGTGGAGATGACTGTTTACTTGCGCGATTTCGAATTAACTCATTATATTCCTTTAGAACAAGAGGATCATAACTGGGTGGAGGACCATGCAAAATATGACATGTCACGAGTGTGTCCAGACTTATGACAATGACTACACTTGGATCGAGGTTTCCCGAAACGTCCTCCCCCTCGCCGATTCTCCGTAGACTGATATGTATGTTTTTCAAAGGTTTGAGATGCGAGAATAGAGGAGTCAACAGTGGGTGATGAAACGACTTTGTGACTAGGAGGTGCCGCAAGACGAAGGAGGCGAGAGAATAATTCATCGATTGTAGGAACTGTAGGGCTAGCTAAAATTTGATCACGCACAGAATCATTATCAGGAGGAAGTCCAGCAAGAGTAAGAACTAGAAACAATGTTTGTCTATGTTCTTGTTGTTTTTCCACATCCGTAGTTACTAGCATCAACGTGTCGAATTCCTCCATGACTGTCTGTACTCGTCCCAAGTAAGTAGGCATATAGGATTCTTGAAACTTTAAGTTGGTCAATCGAGATGTCACATCATAGAATCGAGAGATGTCATTAGTGTATAAAGCACGCGCCTTTTCCCAAACTGTATAACACGTTTGGAATGGGTGAAACAAGGGCATCAATTTGGAATCAATCGAACGCCATAAGAGACTACATAATTGAGCATCTACTTTCTCCCAATGTGCTTTGACTTTTGCATCTTCCTCACTAGTCTTTGCCTTTACATCTACCACATAAGTCTTGTTCATTAAGTGATCGTGCACACCTTGACCCTTGCACCACAATTCAACTGATGAAGCCCAAGATAAATAAATAGTTTGAACTTCCCAATAGAAGTTCTAAAGTGATTGTAGGGCTAGAATTTCCAATCCCTATATTTTTAGACCCAAAAACATCACATCCAAAAGACATTATGCTAAATTTGTCTCGGGAACAACAAAAAAAATCTTGATTATTGAAATCTGATCGTCGAAAAATTCAAATCTCGAAAAAAAATTGCTGAAAACAGCCTGAATATAGCCGAAACCCTAATTCCGACGATCGAATCTGGTCGGAATCAGAAAAAAAAATTACATAGTCAGCCTCGGAATGAAGAGGCGACTCAAATAGAAAAAAAATTGTCGAAAAAAACTGGCCGGAAAAAAGTCAACACGCGCCGGCGCATGGGGCTGACAGTTCACCGGCGAAAATCCTACCGGCGGCGCGTGACGGCGCGTGTAGCACTGGTTTCCGATGGGGATGACTGGGCTTTGCTCGCCGGAAAATTCCGCAGCTAGTGGTAGTGTCAATTTTATGAAAACACTGACGGAAAATAATAATAATCTGGACAGCAACTAGGTTACCGGAAAATATTAATTTTTTTTTCTCACAATTGCTCTGGTACCATGTGAGAAATATTGGAGAAAATATTATTGTATTGCGTATCTAAATTGTTACATGAAGACCCTATTTATAGACACTACATTGGAAACCTTTTCCAACTAGAATTCCTATTCTTATTCCTATTTTAATTCCTATTCTAAGTAAGAAATACTTATTCCTATTTAACAAATGCTATATTGCCAAAGTATCAGGAGGAAATTAAGGGAACCTGACTGCGTAAGCCACTATCAGTAACATTTATCAGCCGCAGTACACGTGCTGAAAGTTCTGCATCATGGATCTCTTGAGATTCACCACTGAAAGTGGAAATATACATATGAAAATTAGGTGAATGGCGAACCTAGAAAATTCACAACACAGTTAAAATCAGCATATAGCTGGCAATACCTGTATCCACTAAGCTGCTTAGTCTTAACAATAGCTGCAATAATGTGAACTATCCAAGCAAATTTTGTTTCCACCACTGCAAGAACCTGGGGATCAGCAGATTCCTGTTTCACACAGAAACAAATGTATCACTGCAAACACATAAGCTCCGTTAGGCATTCAACTCTTACAAATTATTAGATGATGATCTAAGCATACCATATACATCTGAAGCAGAGGATCAGTAATCTGCATAATGTATGAGCTACAGCTTTCATACTGTATCGACCAAAACCGATTTCAGAAAATTCAGTAGGTCAAAAAACAACAGTCAAAACATATTCTGAGCAGTCTGAACTAAAAAAATTGAACAGAAAGTCGAGCAGCTTTCAGAACATTTTGATAATCTTTGAAGTGTCGATATTTTAGAGACTGGACCTGAAATCTGCAAAGATTAGGAAGGCAGTCGAGCTGATCTTGAAGAAGTTCAACATTGTCAAGGGGGTTCTCTGAGAGATCAGAGACTTCACCCTGCAACACCAAAACATAACAGAGAGTAAATCGAAAGCCACAACTTAATATGACAACTCATGATGCAACCTCGCATGCAAAATCAATTCAGTGCAACCTGAAAGGAACCAAATCGAGATGTGATAAAACTTTTGACAATCTCTGGCACAAAATCACTAAGCAGGCTTGGAGTGTCTCCCTTCAAATATGGAACTGACGAAACCAATCTAGACCACAGCCCAAGAAGGTAGTAAATGCTGCTGCTAGCCCACTGATCATGGGAATAAAATCAGAAATTCCGTGAAAACAGAGTAAAATTTTAATGACCAAAGGCTATTCTTGAATCCAGTTATCAAAGAGTTAACCTGCCAAGACTGCAAAGATCGCAAAGTAAATTCAGCAACCAGGCGTATCCAGTCCCCATAACTTTCCACATTCACAAGCTCTGATAACTGCGAAAGAAGTATCAAAACCACATAAAGAAGGCACATCAAACACATTGTGGGGAAAAGGAAGATGAAACAAAATATCCTGGCCTGGTCAGACTCGAGACAAATGGTAGATTCTGCAATGAGCATGTCAATGAGAAGCAACTTTAAGAGCAAGCAATGGTCATCCAAAAAAATAATTTAAGAGCAAACAAATTATCCATGAGTATATCCTCATGAAGACTTTAATATGGTCAACCATTATCGAAGAATTGGCTTTACCAACTTGGTTCAGGTTATGGACCTAAAAATGGTTTATAATACAAGATTTTTCGTCGTCATACTACATACCCACTAGCAACTACTTCAATATGATGTCGTATTCACCTATATTATTATGCTTTTATTTTTATTAAATGGTAGTAAAAACAACATTATTTTTCTCATCTTACATGAAGTTCTTTTAGAGTCAAACAATGTCATACTCTTGTCCAATTGATACTATGATAATCTCAAAATTATGAACTAAACCTACTTTGCATCTTCTCTTGGATTATCTTAGTATTATAATTAATTCACAAATCTTGGCAAAATTAAAGTACTTGCTAAAACCCTAAGCAGAAAAATCATGAAAAAATTTCACTATTTAATTAATAAATCTCAATCTTTAGGCAATTAAAACATTCATCTATTGCTTCAAAGTTTCTAATTATTAGCTTGCGTAATTTCAGAGACCTCTTTCCAGGTTTGGGTTCATAACACTGCCTTCGATTATGGTATGTGTTTTTATGCAAACCTCCCATATTTTAATTACTGTTACAAAAGTTAACATTTTTATTTTGAAATAATAATATAATTTAATATTTAAAGCTTATCCTATTAAAGGTTGACGGGATTTAATGAGAAATTAAGAAGATGCTTATCGTGAAGAAGAATCCAAGCACGAGTTCTAGAATTGAGGAACAGAATGAGCTAAGTGATACACATATTTCATGATCCAAGTACAAATCTGATAAAAGGTAAATAAGGACCACATGGAGCCCGAAATTGGGTCACATAGACCCCAAAATGGGACTGGAAGTCAACCCCACATAGATCATGGGGGCTGAAAATCAAGCCTAGGTGGAGTCAAAGAGGACTGAAAATCAAGCCTACGATAAGTTGAAATTCACGCCTAAACATGTTAAAAAGTGGCTTCAGTTATGGTGCTAATTTGGCACTTACTTTCCTTATTCCTAGTAGGTAGCTTTGGGAAGAATTTGGTATTAATTTTACTAGCTTTCCTAGTTTAAAATTTTCCTAGTTTGGTTTTAGTATTTATTAGCGAGCAAATTATGCAAAGTGGCCACTCGGCACTTCGTGTTACACCCAAATTAGCCTAACTTTCAAAAATAACTAAAATTAGCCAAATATGTTCTTCCTCTTCCTTCCAATTCATACATTAATGGCTTTTTTCTTTTTTCAATTTCATCAACTGTCTTCTTTTTCTTCTTCATCGTCATTCTTCTTCATCATCTTCTTCTGCTTCGTCTTCTTCATCATTTTTCTCCTTCTTTTTAAAAAAAATTAGGCGTATCGAAAATGTTAATCGTTTCAAACAAATTACATATCAAAAGACTCAAAACATCGAGAGTATTCATATCTAAATTTTAGGACTATATAGAGATGATTTTAAAGTTGATCGGGATTGAATCGTCATTGTATACTACTATACTTCATGTATAGCCAGTATATTTCATGTATAAATTTAACTTTTGGAGTGTAGCGTAATGCATAGTCAATGTATCGCTAATGTATAGGTAAGTTATATTGTATAGTCGATGTATATTTTCCATGACTTTTGGCAAGCTATGTTGTATAGTAGGTGTATTTTTAGTGTGATTTTTGGCTATTTTTATGTAAATAAAACATGGTTATATTTGTTTTAAATTAATTACTTTATTACTCCCTCTGTTTCACAAAGAATGATCTAGTTTGAAATAGGGGTCTAGGAATGTAATTTGCATTATACTAATTCTTTTTTTTTTTTTTTGAACAAGGTAAAGTTATATTCCTCAGCAATGTGGATATGCTGTCAACCATCAAAAAAATCACAGTGCAAGTAATCATAATTACAGATAGCCTAAGAAGTCTACTAGCTGTTCTACCTCATCTAGGCCCTCTTCTTTACACCAAAGATATAAAGTGTTAATGCAGTTTTCTTTTACTTTCTGCATTGGATTAGTAATATTCTCAGAACATCTATTTATTCTTTCCTTCCAGACTGACCACCATATGCAAGAGGGGACTAGGTTCTGTTTTTTACTCCCACCTCTTCTCATCCAGCAGGTTAGAAGATCTGCCATATGCTCAGGCATCAACCATGGTTTTTGGATGAGATTAAGAAACATACACCACATCTGAGAAGTCACTCTACAATGGTCTTGAGACAATCTCAAAACCTCTTTTCTTCAGTTTCTCCTTTTTCAGTTTGCTCTTCTACATACCTTCCATGTGGAACCCTTAATCTTGGTAGGATATTAGATTTCCATATTTGTTTCCAAGTCCAGGGACGTTCCCAGGTTGTGAGATCAGATTTCTTCTGTACAATCTTCCGACTGAAAATTTTCCATCCGTATCGTGTCTCCATCTGATTGTATCAGGGTTGGTATTTAAACCAGAGAAATCATTCAACCTTTGCAGTAGGCTGGCCACACTCTCAATCTCCCAGTCATTTAGAAGTCCCCTAAAGATGATATTCCATCCTTGGTTAGTCCAGGTCTCAGCAATGGATGCTTCAGGATTGTCACAAATTGTCTCTAATTTCTTTGAAGTAGGGGTATAGATCACCTTTTAATTGATGTTCTTGAATTGAATCTATTAGTATCATAACTATTTTAATCCACTAAATTTGAAAACTACAATCAATTAAGGTTCTCAGCACTTAATCTTGAAATTTAGGAATCTTATTCTAGAATGTAGCATATCTTTAAATTCCATCTTTGATCTTCGTATTTTCACTTCCGCATTGTTTCTTGTTTCTTGCAAGTAACCCCATTCTTATCATGTATTCTATTTTAGTCCCGCTTAACCTACAACTTTTAGACTCTACGACATGTCATTAACTTCACCGCTCGTCTCGTCAATCAATACTATATCATCGGCAAATAACATACATCATGGCAGCTCTATTTGAATATAATGTGTCAAATCATCCATCACTAAGGAAATCGGAACGAGCTAAGAGATGATCCCTCTTATAACTTCATCATGATCAGGTAGTGTTTAGAGTCCACTCACATTGCCCCAACACAAGTTTAACATTTTGGGTTTTCACAGCCATTTAACTCATACCAAATACTTTTTCCCATTTCAACCCTTGCAATATTTTTTTATGTAATTCATTTATATACGGATTAAACTCCTAATTACCAATGATGAACAAGAAATTGGATGTCTAGCAGAGTAGCTACAAACTTAAATTTTATTAGATTTTTCCAAGGCCTTGATGATCATCCCTTAGCCACCAGGATTTGTATCCATTATCCCATTGAAAAATTCTGATCACTTAATCAACTCGCATGCAAATACAAGTAGCTCTGCTTCATTTAAATAAAATGATAAGTAGGGGCAGACCCACATTCATTCTTCCGGGTGATCGAGCACCCATTAATCTCGACATAAAAGTGTTTATATATATACAGTAATTTCTTAAAACTTTGAGCATATTAAATGTTCAGCACCCACAGAACAAATAGGTGCTTTGGTCTAGTGACTAGTTTGAAGGTCTTGTCTTTAAGGAGGGTCAAGGGTTCGATTCGCACTAATAACAATTATTTACACTTTAAGGAGGTCAAGAGTTCTATTCACACTAATAACAATTATTTACACATTATCTATTTTTTCTCTTTCCCTCCAATATAAACTCTCACATGTTCTTCTCTTTTTCTTTATACACTAAGTTTTAGTCTTAATTTCTTATACGTTTGATAAGTTTCTCGTGACATGACAAGATTAAAAAGCCATGTCCAATAACTTATCTTATTTTTCTGGAGAAATCTGGCTATTTGGTTATGAAATCCTTTAAATTATTTTTTTTCCTCAAAAATTGATTTTTTTTTGTTTTTGTAAATTAATCTTATTTTTTCTCATTAATGTGTTAAATATCGCATTTAAAGTAATTTTACATTAAAAGAAGCGAGCACCCATAAGCCGAAAATGCTGGAACGACCACTGATGATAAGACCCCACAATGAAATGCCTCATTTTCCAAGGCCCTTGGCATTATTGAATAACAAAGGGCTTTTCTTTAACACATAGGTTGTGTAACTTATCCCCTGAACATCAGACTGATGAAGTGTGCTGGCACCTGACTGGCCAACATTGGAAGAGGTGCCAAGGAGCAACTGCGGGTAGTGACGCAGAAAAGGAGGTGAGAGAGTAAAGATGATACAATGGAGTGAGGAGTACAAAGTCTAAACCCTGTGCAAAACAAAATCTACAAACATGTGACCTTTAGATCTTAACATGTTTGACCACTACTCTAACATCATTGTATTGTCAAGCGGATTCGACATGTACTATATGTAGACCTTTTAAAAAGTTCAAGTACAAATATAAATAGTAAAAGTTTTTGATGAAGAGGATTAGAATGAATCCCTTTTGATGAATGTAGGTAGTTCCTGGTATTATGATATTAACCTAAGGAAAATTTCCTTGATTCTCTTAATCACAAATCTAAGCAAACATGGATATATGCAAAAAGAAATTCCAAAATCTACAAGATACAATTTCAAAATGCTATCTGAGTTAAGAATGCAATAAGGAGAAAACCAAGAGAACACAATATTAGAATTATACATACATTATTAAAGTAACTATGGAAACTAAAAATAACACCTTATGTCAGCTTATATGAATCCTCACAAAAAGAATTAAATCAATCTCGATGCGTAACACTGCATTTTCATATTATCAAGAAGAAAAAAGGTGAAGGGGGAAAGGTTTCATACCTGATAATTGACTTTAAAACGTCCAAGAAGCCGACAGAACTCATGATAATTATCATGACAAGCCAGACCTGTTCCAAGGAGGGGGAAGCGGAGTCATAATGACATCCTATAACAGAACATAGCAAATGTAACACTCTAAACCACCATCTGCTTGCTCAATCAAGTTGACGCTAAATCAGCAGGAGTCAACTTATGTTCATGTTCCTTTCTCCCTCCCCCCTCCCTTCATATTCAAAGATCGAAGAAAAATAAAGTAGGAAAAATATGTCATTAAACTCAAAAGACCTATCTGCGTAAGTAAGTGTACTGCACGGCTGCACCCATTGATATTACAAGTAAATAGAAAAATACAGTAGCAAGATGGCATTAAAATGAGATCTGCTACTTTATCAATGTTTTCAATACTTAAAATGGATATTGTTAGTTATAAACTTCATTTTAAGAGCTTTACCGCCAGACATTAGCAGTTTGTGTAATGGAAAAGCAGAACCTAGGTTGTTGCTCCCCCAGCACTTATTTGGGTACTGTGAACCAAAAAAAAAAAAGGACAAGTTTTGATTGATACTTCGCTTTGCACATATAAGGGAAATTCCCTTTATTTTTATCAAAATTTGGAGCCCCAATGAGATTCTTGCTGGTACAGATGATGTGTGTCATTTGCTGGAAAGTATGTCTTCATCTTGTAGGTTCTGGTATAAAGGGTTTTCCCCAGATCATCAACAAAAATTTACTGTATTACTTATCACAAAAAGATCCAAGATGGATGTTACTATGTTAGGCGTCTACACATGGATTTACTGTACCAACGGACTTCAAGATGGATAAGCACCACAGATGTTTTATGTTAGGCTTCTGTAGGCCAAATGTATCTATCCTCAGTCAAGACCAGGACAAGTATCTGCAAATTCAATGGCCAAGCAGAGTGGGATATGATATTATCACACCAGATTTATACAGAAACATAGCAATACAAAACGTAAAATTTAATAAAAACGCCACTCTACGAAAGAAATCGTCTAGATAACCAAAGAACTGAAAAGATAAATAAAAAATAGAACACCAGGAGAGAATAACAGAAAATCGAGAGGCCAATCCTGAGCTACAAATTCATATAAAACCCACAACTAATGTTATCTGATATGATTATGATGTCTATAAAGATAACCAACATAACTGAAATACAATAATCCTGTTCACCTTTCCCAGTTTGCATAATGTCTTTGGTTCCTGTCATCAGGTGTGCCAAGTATTTCACTCTAGAAGTGTCATTTGAAAACAGAGATCTCCTCACTGAAGCCAGCCGGACTAAACACTCTAAAGCCTGAGACAATTAAGCTTGTTACACTTGTCAATTTACTGCTTCAAGTTTGAGAATCTGAACTGATGACTGAAAAGAGCATTCTTGACAACAGTTTAGTAAATCAATCAAATTCTTCAAACCACCAGTCACATGATTTAAATGTATGACAACAATGAAGCAAAAAATCTACTTGAAGGCACCAGAAACAGTACGACTCTGACCTCCTTCGATATGTTTGGCTTATTGATTTCATAATAGTCAAAAAAAATCTGCACCGTTGATTGATCCTCCAGGACTTGCTTCCACGAAGATGGGATCTGCAACAATGTTAAGTGAGCAACATGATATTTGCAGGTATGTTAGACAACTTGATAAATATATGTTATAGAAGATAAAACCACCTGAATAGTGTTAAAATCATCAGAACTTTCATCAACAGTTGTTCCCATAAAGTCGAATGATAAACATTTCAGGGACAGAGCAAGCGCCAGTTCATGTAGTTTGCTGCCAGCCGCATTCTTAGAAACTGTTACTGCATATTAAGAACAAGCAACAACAGTAAGATAACAAATTGCACATAACAATGTCAAATATCACAATTATGATTGTATCTGATGGAGTATTACCATCATTTTTCAGTTGGACCATTGATGTCAAGCATACTTGGAATACTTGAAGAAGCGATTGATCTCTGAAGGAGCAAGCCACCCTACGATGCTGTGCTGATGGCAATCCAGGACTGGGCTGGATATTTTGCAATCAAGAAAATGTATAACCACACAAGTTTATTAGCTGTATGAACTGGCTGATTCAAAGAATGAGGAGGTTAAAGACTTAAATCTACCCATTTATTAAGTCCATATCAGAAAACTAGAAATCATAAGAAAAAGTACCTAGCTATAAAATTGCAACAACTAGCAACATAAGATTCAGCTGACAATTCTCTCTTCAACTCATATACAAAACTAAATTCCAAAATAATGATCTCAAGAGTCCCCTGAATTAAACCAGGAGCTTGACTAAAAGGTAGAATTAATAAGATACAATCAAGTAATTTGACAGCAAAGGGGGAACAAAAAGCAATACTATATCAGTGTCAAAATCTGGGGACCTTTGCATGTTAGAAGACTTCTGATAAATCACTTTAAAAGAGTTACTAGATAGCGAACATTTTTTATGTACATAAATTGTAACACCCCAGAAATAGACAACCCATTAGGAGTTTTAGGATATGTCATTCGGCACCGACATAGTTTTAAAAGCTCACAACTGTAGCAGTTGAAATATCACATGATATCTCCTTTGCTAGTTTCCCTTTCTTTCTTTTTTTTGATAACCGCGGTATTCGGGCCAGCTTTCGTGCACCTCGACTAATACATAGGATACCCTTTTTAAATTTCATCTACATGGTTTTGACAGGAATATGACATCAGTCAGTTAAAGTCATATTAAGAAATATAAGCCTTATGAAATACTAACCTGATTCATCTCTGACACGAGTTGATTCAATATCTTCAAACCAATTGCATAATGAGATTCTGTCTGAGGCATAGATACCACACATCACAAAAAAATCTATTAGAAACTTATCACCAAATTGGCAAATATACTAGTGCAAGTCGTAGAAAATTACGGGAAGAAGGGAAAATAGCAAGTCATACACTAAAATTAAAGAGAAAGAGAAGGCGACACACAAAAATCCATCAATCTTCACGGACTATAAGCTCACATACTGTTCTCACCAAAACTTGGACATCCATAAAAAAAAGTTATGAACATTCTTAAACCCTCTTAAAAGATGAGAATAATAAGTACAATCGTGCCAAAAATGATGAACAAAGTCTGATAACCAAAACAAATCAGTTTCTACATTCCACATCATATTACTTATATTCTGCAAGAGACCTCTTGAAAAGATTCTGATACTCCTTAAATATCAGTCTTGTTAATTCGTCACTCACATCAGTATCATCTTCTTCTGTACTCTGCTACATAATTGCAATTTTGTTGTGAACTCTATTAGGGATTTCTTTGCAAACAACTACGTAAAACAAAAACTAATCACATACCGCAATGAGATCCACGAGGTCAACTGGAAGTGTGGGATAAGTCAGCAAATGCAAAGTCATATGAAAAGTATGATTTTCTTTGAAAACTGAGTTTGATGATTCCTATTAAGGATTTCACTTACAATATGACTCTACAACTATGAACCGTGATTTCTGATGATTCATTATGACAAGTATGAACGCCATGGTTTTTCTCAACGGTAGAACTTTACTATTTTTGAGGCTGGTAACATTAGTCTATAGATATCCACAGGTATACTACAACCGAAAGTGTAGTTCCCCTTCAAAAAAAAATATTACATCTTACAAAATCTTTGACTTAATTAATTGATGCCTATAAACGATCTAGTACATCAAAGATGTTTTCTGTTCTAGCTAAAATATCTTGTTTACACCAAAAATAGAAAAGAGCTAAGCAATTCATTTTAATCTGCTGAAGGCTATTCAGTACATTCTCAAAGCTCCTATTGTTCCTCTCTTTCAAAATTGTCCACCAAACGCATGCTGGGACAGACTTCCATCTCTCTTCCTTTGAAGCATTGCCATCCCTAATCCAGCTACTTAGAACACCTTTGATGCTTCCTGGTTTCACCCACGTAATTCCTTTCAGGCAAATGAACATTCTCCATAGCTACTCAGTCCACCTACAGTGTAAAAAAAGATGGGTGATTGTCTCTGCTTGCTCTCCACATAGAATACATCTAGAGGCAAATTGATATACTCTTTTCTTCAGATTTTCATGGGTCAGAACTGCTTCTTTTGACAGCATCCACAAAAGGCATTCACTTTGTAGGGCACCTTTGGTTTCCAGATCATCCTCCATGGCCAGTCTGTCTCTTGGTCTGTAGTCTTGTTGAGTGCCCTATATGCTGAATTGACCGAGAATTTACCATGAATTCACTCTACCAAACCAGTGAGTCCTTCTCCTCAGTAAGATTGCTAAAATTATCCACTGAATTCTGGAGTGCAATTGCCTCCTCTATTTTCCAGTCATTTAGGTGTCCCCTTAAAAACAAATTCCAGCCTTGACCAGTCCACATTGTGGCCACTGTTGCCTGTTGTTGTTGACATAACATGTATAGTTCCGGATGCAGCTGTTTCATGGGTCTTGCTCCATTCCGTTTGTCCTCCCAGAAGGAGGTCTTTTGACCATCTCTCACTTTGATTCTAGATCTGAAATACAACAAAGGCCACAGGTTCCTGATTGCTCTCCATACAGTGCAGTTGTATGGAGTGTTAACCACTTTTGTCATCCACTGGTCCTCCATGCCATACTTTGCTATGACGACCTCCTTCCAAAGCATATGATGTTCATGGGCAAATTTCCATAGCCACTTCAACAAGAGGCTTTGGTTTTGCTTCCTTAAGTTCCTGATGCCTAGGCCAGATGTATCCTTGTTCACTATCAGTTCCTCCCATTTAACTAGGTGGAATTTCTTTTTTGTCTTCACTTCCTTGCATAGTAAATGTCTCCTAAGGGCATCACTGCTCTTAGATACAGTTGCAGGCATTGGATATAGTGACATCATATAGGAAGGTAGTGCATCACGGGCACTATTGATTAAAGTTAGTCTGCCTCCCAAGGAGAGGTACTGACTTTTCCAGTTGGTGAGTTTCTTTTCACATTTCCTCTAAGACCTCACTCCAAATACCTTTGGACTTGCTATTTGCTCCCAGATGCATGCCTAGGTAGGTTGTTGGAAGTTCCCCAATCTTGCCTCCTAGCTTACTAGCCAATCTTTCCATCCCTGTCACAGTGTTGATAGGATAGATAAAGTTCTTTCCCCAATTGATATGGAGTCCTGAGGCTGCCTCAAAAATGAGAAAAGTAATCCTCAAAATCAAGAAATGGTCTTTTTTGCTTCACGAAACACCAATGAATCATCTGCATATTGAAGGTGAGTTACCTCCAAGTCGTTCAGTTCTCCTGCTTGGAATCCTTTGATCCATCCTTTCCCTTTTGCTGTGTTGATCAAGTTACTCGGCCCTTCCACGGCTATGTGAAGAGAAAGGGAGTATCAGTTTACTATTTATGATACGATTTTGATGTCATAATATGATTTATGATACGATTCAGTTTATGACATGATTTATGAACTTCACAATATTTTTGTTGGTTCTTTCGCCAAAGAAAACTTCCGTCCTTTACTATCCATGAGGTTGAAGCCCTTTTCTTCTCTCTTTCCCTCCTCTTCTTTCACGGTCATCAGTATTTCCCACCAGATCAGAGTTGTGTGAACTAATCCGTCGTTTGTCACCTCTATCTCCCTCACACCTTCTTCGCATCCCCTCTCACCACTTAGATGTGAGCCCAGTGTAAGTTGTGCTTGAGACAAGTCTCCTCTTCCGTCTGCTAAAACATTTTTTGCGACCTCATGCTCATGGGAAGACCTAATAATCTGATCCACACCACTCTTCTTACTTCTACTGGCCAACAATCCATAGTCAGCTTCCACCCGTCGAAATTTCACTTCATCTTCTGCCACATCCATTCTGCTGACACGACGTGTTGGCATTTTCAAAAGGTCCAACTTCATTTTGGGCCCTATTGTCTGGTTGTCTAAGTTGTGAACCCAAGAAGCGACCAGGCAAATTTGAATTGAAACCCTAGGCATGTGTTGTGCCAGAGGTCTTCCAATGACAATATCAGGCCTCATTATTGCTTCCTCATCATCTCTGACAGCCTTCTTTCCTCTGCATGTCAATATGCCGCCAATGACCAAGAAATAGAAGTTCCTCCCGAGCGATGTGTTGAAGAGAAAAAGGCGTAAGTTTGCTCTCTCAGGCACGACTCCAAATACAATTTTGAAATTTTTCTGGCTTTCCTTCACCCCCCTCTCCCCCCC
>NC_028637.1:60418997-60441054 GCF_001406875.1 Solanum pennellii
CCCCCCACAACCCCCCACCCCAAAAAAAAAATCTTCTCTTTCAGAACTCTCTATTGTAAATGATGGATAACACCATCTGTTTTGCGGTAGGGTTCAAAACCTTCGACATAGAAAATTTATCAAGGATCTCAGGCAAATGATACAAATGGACGGAAAGGAGTACGAACTCCATCAGGCAAACACCCTTCAATAAGAAGGCAATTGAGTGGATAGTGAAGACACTAAAGGAGCGGAAACATTGTCCGATGGTGGAAGAAAACAGAGCCTCTAACATAGATCTTTTCTGTCAGTAATTTCAACAAAAATAGTAAATACATAAGCTTGATAAATGTAAGAGAGGGAAGGAGACCTGTCAGAATTACCCCAGAGGTGATACAGCTCAGCATATAGTGGAGAGAAGGGGATGTAACAGACACAGAAACATAATGTCTGAATACTCTAGATGGATCTAGATCTGCATGATCCAGTTCTGGTGGGTGGGAGGTACACTTGGTTCAGGGGAGCCAATCACAAAAGCGTCGCTAGGTTGGATAGACTTTTAAACTGTATGGAATGGAAGGAAAATTTCAAAAGCATCAAACAAAGAACTCTATCAGTGATAGGCTCAGATCATTGTCCTATATTTCTTGAATGTGGAGAAGTGGAACACAGACAGACCTACTTCAATTTCGAAAAATGGTGGCTCAAGCCTCAAAGTGGATGTATTTAAGGATTGGTGCAGCATTGGTGAAGTAGCTTTGTTGTTGAAGGATGCCCTGGTTACAGATTAGGGGTCAAACATAAAACGCTAAAGAAAAAGCTAAAAGAATGGAGGAAGAGGACCTTTTCTGAACTAGACATAAGGAAAACAATCCCATAGAGATACTATCTGAGCTTGACAAAATTCAGGAGGATAGGCTTCTATCTTAGGATGAAGTGTTAATAAGGGCTACAATACTGGTGGACTTGGAAGTTCTGGCTAAACATGAAGAAGCTGACTGGAGGTAGAAATCTAGAACCCTTTGTTAGCAAGGAGATAAGAACACTAGATTCTTCCAAGAGTGGCTATTGCTCACACGAGATGTAATACTCCTGACAAACACCTGGTAAGGTGAGGAAGTGCAGGAACCCAAGGAAACCAAAGTGGCAATGATAGAGTTCTATTCCATTTTGTACTTGGAATCTGAACTATGGAGACCCTCCTTTGACGTGGAAGGATGTCCTATAATCTCTGTGGAAGAAAATGAGTGGCTCCAGACCCCATTCACAGAGGCAAAGGTGGTACAGATCATCAAGCAATGCGAGAAGGCCTATGACTGTCAATTGGAATATCTTCCTAAAAATTCTATAGGACATGGGATTTGGCAATAGGTGCATTAGCTGGATTAGATTTTGTATTTCAAGTGTGAAATTTTCTCTCATTATAATGGGAATATTGAGGGTTTCTTCCAATCATATAGAGGTCTTAGACAAGGGGACCGTCTGTCTCCATTCCTATTCCTAATTGCAATGGAGGGGCTGAATCATATGTTCAGGATAGCAAAAACTAATGGCTGGATAAAAGCATTCAGTGTCAAACATGCATGGGAAATGAGTTGGAAATCACCTATCCAATTTATACAGATGATGCCCTCATATATTTGTGAAGCATAGCTCATAGGTGCTGCAAATTTAAACATCTAAGGGAAATTCTAACAACTTTTGAAGGCATTTCAGGTCTATATGTCAACTGGCTGAAAAGTATGTTATTCCCTATCAACCAGGTTGACAACTTGCAATGCTTAGCACATAACTAGGACTGCCAAACAGGATCCCTACCAACAAAATACTTGGGTATGCCATTAGGTTCTAAGAGTAGAAATTTGGAGATACGGAGGTAGGTGCTAAAAAGATGTGTTAAAAAAAACTATCAAGGTGGAAGAGTTAGTATTTATCATTGGGTGGCAAACTGACACTTACAAAAGCAATACTTGATGGTCTTCCTACCTACCTGATGAGTTTATTTCCTATTCCTAAACCCATAGAAAAGAGAATCAATAGACTAAGAAGATCATTCCTATGGCAAGGGAATAAGGAGAAGAGAGGCTAAAATTTGGTGAAATGAGATATTCTTAACCTTAGATGAGAACAAGGGCGTCTCGGACTAAAGAACCTCAGCAACAAGAACAGTTGTGTTCTACAAAAGTGATCATGGAGATTTTGCACTAAAGATGGGGACTTATGGAGAAGGTACATAGCACAAAAGTACAGCTTACTTAGCCTTTGGATAACTGAAGAAGTCATGGGACTGCATTCTGGAATGAAGTTTGGGTAGGGAAGGGCAGCTACCTCTCTCCAACACTTCTTCAGCCTACCTCTACCTCTTCTAAAACAATCCTTAGCCAACCACTCACACCACCACACTGGGGCATCCATGCATCTTTCTTCATTTGTCTGAACCATTTTAGCCACACTTTCTGCATCTGGTCCCCTCTCCACCTAGGCCACTCCCACCTTGACCGAAACATCTTCATTTATAATCCTATCTCTCCTAATAAGCCACACATTCTTAGAGCACCAACATTTCCGCAGCTTTCATCTTTTGAACGTGAGAGTTCTTGATTGCCAAACACTTCGCTGCATACAACATAGATGGTCTAACCACCACTCTATAGAACTTGCTTTTAACTTCTGGTGGAACCTTCTAATTACATAAGACTCTAGATGTGAGCCTCCATTTCATCCACCCTACACCAATATGGTGTGCAACAGCTGACATCATCATCAATCTTCCCACTAGCTTGGAAGATAGACTCAAGATACTTAAACAATCTATGATAGTTTTCCTCTATGCTTTCGAGCATAACACTTAGTTCATGATCTCCATTTCAACGAACACCATGTGTAGATCTTTATTCCTCTACCTTTAATGTTTTGTCAATCTCCTTTGGAATTTTACGAAGCATAAACATAGTTCACCAAATTTGCTACATACGTAAATACTATGCTTGAGGGAATAATCAAAGTCATACCATCATTTCTCACCCTTTTATACCTTCTCTATTTGTAAATAATTGTTAAAGCTTCAATAATTTTGTTAACCGATATTGAGTTTCTAGACCTTCACGGGTGATTCTTAGTTTATCTAGCTCGTCCTTCATGTGAATTACCCTTTTGCTTGTGGTATTCTCATGTATATACGGATTCTTTAGTTTGTCATGTTCCATCTACACTGATCGGATCCTCCAAAATGTCATCACAACCGTGTTGATCCTCCAAAAGTGCACTATTTTTCTTCTGGAGGATCTCAGCAACATAGGTTCCCGCCAAGATTTGATAACATATCAGACACAAAACCCAATCACCTTACGATTGTCACCCACTTGACTAACCAATAATACCAAATGATGGAACGATTCAGATGAAACCATTCTGCAGGTTATATTAGCTACAAATATTGAATATAGCTAGAAAAAACCAAGAAAAAAGGAAAGACTCAACTCAACCATGAGGACCAGTTTCAGCCAACACCAAGTCAACTACGCGAAATGATATCTCAGAAATTTCCAGTGAAAAAAGAGGCATGGCCGAAAATTAATATAGTATAGGCATAGTTACTAGCAATTTCAAAGAGAATGAAAACAGGAAGACCACAGTAAAGAGATTCTATATGAAGTCATATACATTCAAACTATAAAATCGTAAAGGCATGAATTTTCACACACCAGTTATAAGCAATAAAGCTTTAAAAGGTCCTTAACCAATCATCTGGCGCAACAACCATCCTTATATGTACAGTAGAGGTTAAAGATCTTAAACATCATTACCTGATTCAGAAATCTTGTGGATTCTTTGACCACCTCTCTAAAAATGTCATCCTCAAACCACCCATACTTCGTAACTCGGCAAAACAGTTGAATTAAAGATGCAGTTACAAAAGGCTCCAGGTCAATTCCTCTTGTTGCCAGGTAATTTATGAGATAGTTGCCTTCATAAAAGGAGCAGATTAGCAAAAACATGTAGTAATGTATGAATGAGAGATATGTAATAAGTATTTCACAACCGTAGAAGCATCAAAAGCATAAAATTAGCACGACTAGGTTAAATTCCAAAATGTGAAGTAGAAGATACCCAAGATCTTCCACTATAATGGTTCAACTTAGTAATCCCTTTTCCAGCGTTACTAAATTTTGGTAGGCATATCCTTTACAAGTCTACAGACAGCAGAATATTCAAGCAGAAAAATACAGATTTCCAAGCATAAAAGTGAAAGAATAAGTGACAGCCTGAACTTTCACCTTCTTCCTTATTCAAATAGCAAATATGATGCCAGCATACCCCTACGCTTACCTTCATATACTCTAACTTCATGAGAAATAATGATGGCATACCAAAGCAGCTTTAAAGTAAGTTGCAAATAATATACAGACAAGGAAAAACAAATGGGGGGTGGGGGTAGGGGGGAAGAGAGGGAGTGAAGTGAGAAGAAACAACTATAGAAACATAGGAAAATCTGCAGTCAAACTAGAACATTACGAATATCAAGCCGGGTCTGCAAAGATAGGCGCTGTTCTGTCACTTGCTTCAATAAGCTTGAACTAGCTAGCATCAATGCATAAGGAGTTGATGCATTATCCAGAATATACTGACATTGCGAAATATAGCTGCTATTAATTGAGAAGCATTTTAGTGTATTCTCTGCATGAGCTCGCTCAGCAGAATCCTGTGAATTGTAAAGCCTCTCACACAATGCTTCAAGGTGCGCTAAGCTCTCCATTGATGAAGTAGTAAGACAATTTCTCAGAGCTCAGTCAATCAAACAACACAAGTTAAAGATGCCAAATTCTTTCTAAAATAACCAATGAACAGTTATAATTTCTAAATTCAAGAGGGAAAGAAGAGATAAGGAAGGCCTCAATCCATTTCAGGTCATCATACTTCTTTAAAATTGCACAGATCAAGTAAAATATAACAAAGTTATAGATTACAGGAACTTTGTATTTTGACTGTTTTACATTACAACTATCGCTACATATAAGGACGATTCAGACTAGTGCCCATTGAACTGCTATGAAAACCGAAACAAGGTCAGGTTTGCTCCTGTAGATTAACCAAAAGTGTTGCTCCTGAATTAAGAAAACAGAGAATGAAAGAACTATTAGCTATTGGAAAAGAAAAGACAGTGAGCTAGAGAGAAGAACCTGATTTAGCTTTGGAAGTCTACTTTGAACCCAAAAAAGAACATTAAGTTAAAACATTAATTGCCTGAGCATGTACAGATAAACTACAGTTCATCATTACATAACTGCATGCATTTGTTGGATTCTCCATTGGTAATGGGAGCAAAAGATTTCTTATGAGAAGTTTATTTACTAGCCACCTCTATTGGGGTTCCACAATTAAGATTCACAAGCTTTTTTATGTAGTGAACAATTGAATAAATAAGGGACTAATTCTCATCCTATATATCAAAAGTTTTGAAGTATGTTTCAGTTGTATATTTAAATACACATATAATGTAAAAGCAAGCTGCAATAATTTGTGTCCTGTCATGATGTTTTTAACTAAACGCGCCAAGGATGTTCAGCTATTGTCTATTTTGAAACTAGCAATGAGGTTTTGCTTTTCCCTTCCTTTTTCTTGGGTAGGACAAACTAAGTAATGAGTTAAGTTTCTATGTCCAGCTTGCTAGTCTCGAGGTCAAGAACTAAACAGATTCCTGTCCTTTTAAAATTTAAATGTTGCGGGAACCCTTGAATTTTGACTTTGTTTTCAGTTTAGAGTTATCCTTCTTCATTTATTTTGGTAGGGTATGAAACTGAAGTTTCATTATTAAGAATAAAGTACCAAAAGAAAACAAAAGGTGGGCACTAAGAGATGTTGTAATTGACTTTATGGATAATCCCAGCAGTCTTTTGTAACTTTTGGTTTTGGTAGCTTCTGGGTATTTAGTCAATAAATTTTTACCTTATCAAAAAAAAAAAGATTGAGTAAAGTTGGGCGGATCAGGACCCAAGTAACTTTTGGGTCAATTTTAGCTCAACTCAACCTATTTTGACCCGCTCACTTGACACCCCCGATTAAAAATATAGCAGATCACAACTTTAATTTGTGTTGAGACAATGGATTGATTGATTTCATTGGTTAGTTTAGTACATCATCGCAACTCTGAATCATGCTCCCACCTCTAATATACATGCTGCTACATTCATTTGGTCGAGCAAGGTCTTCACTTTTCTTGTATCTATGGTTGGTTGGCTCTTGTTGATCTTGAGGTTCATAAAATAGGATTAAAAATCAGCTAGTCAAACTCATTACAATGGTTTTAATATCTCAATTATGTATCCTTTTCTTTCTCCTATTTTCTAGTGAGGAAGTTACCAAATGGAAGATTAGAAGACCTATAAATATACATGTTTTACAATGATTAGAATTTCACAGCCTTTTTCTTATATTAAGTGAGATATATCCACAAAATTGATTTGGAATTACTCAGTGGCAAGTTTAGATACATCTTATAGCCTTATCCTTGTTCTTCTTCTGTTTCCCCCTTTTATTTTTGGAGAAATATCCACAAGATGGATCAGTAATGCACAGTAGCAGATTAGTACAAACATCACAACTTCTGATTCACATATAAAGGATGTAATCTAGCTATTAAGAATCACAACAAGTAAAAAACATCAGTGGATTCATTTAAGCTATTTAATAAGTGGTGACAACCAGAGACAGCTGTCATAATCAGAAATGAACTATAGTTAGCCCAATCGGAGCAGACACAAAGCATTGCAACAGTTGAGAATCGATAGAGAGAAAGAGAGAGAACATACAAAGTCGATATCGCCGGAGGAAGGAATCGTTAGGAGGTCGCCGGAGAAAGAAATAAGTAGGAATATTTTTGGAAAAGGAAGTGTAGAGAGTTCAATGACCAATGTGTAGAAATTTGTAAAAGGAAATCTGCGTGGGCCGTATTCAAACATGTATTTGGGCTCAATTGTTCAAATAATTTGGTTTCAAGCTTTTGCATGGATTTCCATAGGGGAAAATAACTTGTGTGTCTACTTTTTAAAAAATAATTATCATATTTGTCATTATTATTTTTTTAACCATAAATGTCAATTTAATTCAATATTCAACTTCATATTTTTTCTCTCGCCTCAAAATTTTCCCACGCCCGCAGTTGCAATTTTTTTTCTCTCTCGCGACTGCAATTTTTTCTTCTCTCTCGCGACTGCAATTTTTTCTCTTTCTCGTGATTGCAATTTTTTTCCGGCGACTTCAATTTTCTCTCGCCACTGCAATTTAAAGGTTAGTGTTGAGTAAGATCTGTTAGTTAGGTTACTTGCACTGCATTCTGCGATTTTTGTTGGTCTCCTTTGCACTTAACTGATCCTTTAATGTGAGCTTGCAATTGTGGTCTTGAAAGTGCCCAGATCGTTACGCCTTTCTTCTTTTTGTGTGGATTTATGTTGAGATTTCGTTTGATTTATGTTTACGTTACTTGTGTGACTTTTTGTTTGATGATTTATGTTGAGATTTCGTTTGATTCAAGTTCCTGTGAGTGTCTGGTATTCAGTTCTCTTCTCTAATAAGTATGATCTCTTGTTAGCATCTGTGTTATACAACTTTAATTCAGGTTTAAGTCACTTTTTAGCATTTGTATAATACAACTTCAATTCAGTTTTATTTTACTTGTTAGCATCTGTGTAATACAACTTTAATTCAGGTTTAATTCACTTTTTAGCATTTGTGTAATACAATTTCAATTTAGTTTTAGTTTACTTGTTAGCATCTGTGTAATACAATTTTAATTCAAGTTTAATTCACTTGTTAACATCTGTGTAATACAGCTTTAATTCATGTTTAATTCACTTGTTAGCATCCGTGTAATACAACTTTAATTTCGGTCTAATTCACTTGTTAACATCTGTGTAATACAACTTTAATTCAAGTTTACTTCACTTGTTAGCATATGTGTAATACAACTTCAATTCAGTTTTAGTTCACTTGTTAGCATCTGTGTAATACAACTTTAATTCAGGTTTAATTCACTTGTTAGCATATGTGTAATTCAACTTCAATTCAGTTTTAGTTCACTTGTTAGCATCTGTGTAATACAATTTTAATTCAAGTTTAATTCACTTGTTAGCATATGTGTAATTCAACTTCAATTCAGTTTTAATTCACTTGTTAGCATCTGTGTAATACAACTTTAATTCAGGTTTAATTCACTTGTTAGCATATGTGTAATTCAACTTCAATTCAGTTTTAATTCACTTGTTAGCATCTGTGTAATACAACTTCTTTTCATGTTTGATTCACTTGTTAGCATTTGTGTGATAAATTTTTAATTTAGATTTTATTAAGATTTAATTCAGTTGTTAGCAAAGTGATGCTCTTCTAGCAGATTAATCTATATGTCTCTCTCTAGTCTTTTAATAATAGTAATACACTCTTTAATGATGTGCAGAAAAAATATGACTAATATAGCGGTGATGCTTTACTTCAATGGACGATGGGATCCTAGCAACAAATATATTAACTACTTGGCAGATGGTGTGTTGATACACACAGAGTCAACGTTTGCCACCCTCGTTTCTGTAATTGCTACTCAATTGTCAATAGACACATCAACAAGTAAAGTTGAAATCAGATATAAAATTGATGAAAGGTCTCCTCCAATTCAAATTCATAATGATATGGGGGTAAAGGTATATCTTGAAACTAAAAAGGAACATCGAGATATGACAAGATACCCTTTATGTGTCACAACAACTGAACCAGTCAACTTGGAGACTAATGCTGCACTCATTCCACTTTTGTGTTCAGACACTTCAGGAGATATGAGGGTTATACACAATTCATACTTCTCTAATACATTTAATGGTATTGATGAAGCAATAGGGTTAATTGGATTCGGATCATGTGAGGAAGTTGATGAGCTAGAAGAATTAGCACCAGGCATCATTATTAATCCCAATCACTCTTTATTTGAAAAAGATCAGGTGTATAAGAATAAATATGTCCTCACTAGTGCACTAAAAAGACATTCCATTCTTAATCATTTTCAATTCAAGACAACAAGATCAAGCGCAATAAGGTAAGACCTAAATTCAAGTCACTTTAAATTATTAATTGTGTATTAATATTTTTTCTACAGCTATTCGATACAGTGCCTAGGAGAAAGCTGCAGTTGGAGTTTACGAGCTTCAAGCTTGAACAAATCTGAAATGTTCAAGATTAGAGAATTTGAAAGCGAACACACTTGTTTGTTGCTACATAATTCATTATCGGAAAGGCTAGCAACTAAGAGTGTTGTTGGGAGTATTATTGTGGGTAAATATGCTGAACCAGATGCTAATTACACACCAAAAGACATACAACGTGACATGTTAGCTGAATATGGTGTGCGACTCACATATATGCAAGCTTGGAGAGCTAAAGAAGCAGCTCTTGAATTAATCCGGGGTGATCCAATTCAATCATATGCAAAGTTGCCAAGCTACTTTCACATACTAGAGGCGACTTACCCTGGTTCTCATATAAGATTTCACAAATCAGAGGATGACCGTTTTTTATATGCGTTTGTAGCTTTGTTCACCTCGATAAAAGGATGGGAATATTGTAGACCAATTGTAGTTGTTGATGGAACTTTCTTAAAAGGAGCATACAAAGGGACACTGCTAACCGCTAATACCTTAGATGCAGCAGGTCAGACTTTCGAATATGATACTGTTTTTTATATTGAATTTTTGAACTATGTATTAAAATTGAATTATGATTGCAGTAAAAATGTATTAAAATTGTATTAAAAAAAGTGTACATGGTGCAGGGAGTATATTGCCACTTGCTTATGCTATTGTCGATTCAGAGAATGATTCATCTTGGAGGTGGTTTTTTGAGCAATTCAGAGATGCATTTGGTCAAAGACCAGAGATGTGTATCGTTTCCGATAGGCATGCAAGCATTATTAAGGCAGTTTCAACAGTTTATGATGAAGTACCTCATTTTGCATGTATGTGGCACTTACTGCAAAACATAATGAAAAATTTCAGAAGAAGTCAACAAAGGGTCACTGAGTTGTTCTACTCTATGGCAAAAACATACACCATGACAGAATTTAATCAATGTATGACAATGGTTGAGAAGATAGATAAGAGGATCAAAGATTACTTGTTGAACATTGGATACAACAAATGGTCGCGTGTGCATGCTGAAGTAAACAGAACTTGGATGATGACATCAAATATAGCAGAATCAGTCAATTCACGAACAAGACATGCCAAAGTTCTTACAGTCTTGCAACTCTTGGAATTCATGAGACAACTTGTACAGAAATGGAATAACAATAACAGATCAAAGGCGACATTTTCAGGTTTTCACCTTGGAAAAAAGTATGAAAATATATTGCGGCGCAATAAAACTGCATCAGAGAAATTAAAGGTATGCCTAATCTGTTTGCTAGTATTTTTTCTTCGGATTCATATCTAACATCTCTCTTGAATATATATTTTTTTTCATAGGTTGTAGAGACAAATAAATATGTGTATACCGTACTTGATGGTATTACACAATTCACAGTATGTCTTCACCAACGTACATGCACATGTGGGAGATTTCAATTGGATGAGTTACCATGTCCACATGCTTTGGCCGTTTTAACAATAAAACACACTGGTTATGAGAAATATTGTTCGGCTTACTATACAAGAAAAAATTTATTGTTGACATATCAATTTCAAATGGATCCCCTGCCAAATGAAAGTACATGGAACACACCAACACATGTTCTTGAAGATATTGTACTTCCACCTCATGGAAAGAGACCTCCGGGAAGGCCAAAAAATAAAAGACATACTCAACTGAGAGAAGATGGATTCAAGAAGGCGAAAATTACATGCAGCAATTGTGGACAACATGATCACAACAGGAAGACTTGCAAAAATGTCAGGCCTTATGATCAAGAATAAAAAAATAATTTGTTTAGTAGTTTGTTTTAGAAGCTCATTGACTCTACGAATTTGGATCATGTTCGGTTATATGGTTTATATTTTTAGTTCCGCAATCTCGTGTTATTCAGTTTAATAGAATGCTTTCTTAGTTGTGCAATCTCATGTTATTCAGTTTACTGGAATGTTTCTATGTGTATAGTTACATTTTATATGATATATAGATGAAATGATATAGTTTACTGGAATAACTCAGTTGAGCTTGAGGCTTGGAAATGTCTTGCTGAGTATATTTGTCAGGTTGGGGAATTTGGGTGATGCTTGGTATGTTTTTGGTTTGTTAGTATTTTTGTAATATAGCTTTAATTCAAAGTTTAATTCACTTGTTAGTATTTGTGTAATACAACTTTAGCTTAGGTTTAATTCAGGTTTAATTCAATTGTTACATAGATTTAATTCAAGTTTAATTCAGGTTTAATTCAATTGTTACCATTTGTGTAGTATAGATTTAATTCAAGTTTAATTCAGGTTTAATTCACTTGTGGAAATTTTAAGATTAATGTCTTGTTCTAATTCTATAAAGAAAAATAGGATTTCAAAAAAATAAATAGTATCGATTCGTAACACAGAAGTTCATATATTTGCAACCAAAAAAAATACATGATTTTTTTTATAGTTTTCACAACTTATTGAGGTTTCATGTTTACCTCGAAAATTACAATTTTTTACTACTCAAATTACATATTCAAATAAAACTATAACTTTAAATCAACCTAATTACAATTTTTTACTACCATTTCCTGCCAGTTTTACATGAGCATTCATAGTGTCATTCAAACAGAAGTATGAGGAGCATTGACTTCTTTAAACTCAATCATGCATACTTCCAGCAAGCTGGATAGACATGGGCAACGACTTGTTGCTCCCAAACAAACTAACATATGTAGCATTCCAACTGCAAAGACAAAATTCCTTAGAGGAAGTACAAACAGAAAGGATCAATAAGGACACAAAGAAGGAACAACTTCAAATAGAAGACTTACATATAAACAACACAGTTAGGTATATAATATCAAGACTTACAAAATAGACCAATACAATTTTTCATAGCCATAGTAACTACAAATTGTTTTACATTATATAGTTTTCATAGTCATACTAACTAATATAACTATATTCCTTTATCTAACTGGTCTTTCGTCTTCACTTTGAAGGTCACTCGCTTGCTTCCTTCTTGCATATTCCCATAATATAGCTCCAAATCTCTTTCGGACAATGTCTGCCTTTACTTGTTGATTTTGAATATGTTGGCCATTACTTACAAACTCCGCAAATGCAGCAACGAAAACTCCACAATCCCTACAAAATTCAATATAAAATTATTATCAAAAAATCAATTTAATAATTAAAAAAAAACACATATTTGATAATACTTACAGCGAATCCTCATTTTGTCTGGGAACATCTTTAGTTATGAAATGAAACTCAATTTTCTCGAACTCATTTATCTCACTGTATTTTGGTGTTGACTTCAATTCAGGACGCTTATCATAGAACTTAACCACACTTAGATAATATGGTAAAACAACCGAAAGCATCTCAACAATATTTTTTACCTCTAAATTCACCCCACCCCTAGCCGGAAATGAATCATACACCTCCAATGACCTTTGCCCAATATCAAACACCACAAAAATCCAGTGACGATTCTCTTTAATGTTTAGTGGAATAAGAACAAAATCCACTTTATCCCACGAGGTACTTGCCAACAAACGACGTCCACTGATATACCGGGCAATATCATCAGAATCTAAAACTTTAAAATTTTTCTTATCCTCATGAGCATCACAAAGTTTAAAGAAAGAATTGGTAATCTTTGTCTTGAAAACACAATCAGTCGTCGTAAAACGAACATTACTGTTGGTTTCATATTTTCCTTTCTTTCTTAGGTAATAGAAAATGACATCAATATGCTGCAAAAAAAAAAAAAAAAAACTTATGAAACAGAATAGTGACAGAACAGTGCAGAAATTTCAACTCAAAGTTAAGGGAAAACTCTGTTTTCGCCCCAAGTGTGGCTCATTCATCACATATTGGTGAAACACAACAGTGATAGAACTTATGAAGATGTTCAATTTCTACCAGAAAAAAACTTAGAGACAACAGTAACTTACTGAAGCTGACATATTTTATATAATATTCTAGCTCATGTATATGCATATATGTGGATTCTTAATGATACAATGAACCTCAAAAGAAAAGAATTGAAGCTAAAATGACAAGAACATGATTACAAGTTTCATTCTTTTCGCAATATCCTGAGCTTTTGTCCCTCTTGAAAGACAGAGACAAAGGGAACAAGAACAGAAAGAAAAATGACTTGCAAGCTATAGAATTACAATGTCACACAACTAAAGAGCTTCAATAGATGAAAAATACAATCTATCTACACAACTAAACAGAAAGAATTTTAGTTGAGACAAAGGCAAACTCAAGATTAAGAAACAGAACGAATCAAAGAAATATTAACGTCCAACTAAAATTTATATAACAAACCTCATCACACCATTGTTGTCCAGAATGTGCCAATTTGAAAAACCAGAGTCTTTCATCTACCGTACAGATACCCAATTCAAATGCTGGATTGATAACATTAAGAGCATCTGTATAAGGTTTCTTTCCCCTATCAAAACAGAACAAAAATTAAAAAATACTCAAAACCGAGACAGGAACAACTAAAAAAGAGGCAAATACGAAACTAAAAAAGAGGTACAGAGCGTTCCACAAGTTGAATTAAGCTTGTATATATTATGAATTAGGAAAATTATCCCAAAAACATCAAAATAAATTACCTCTTTTTTATACCCATATAAAGCCACTTAGTGAATGAATCGATCAAATCAGATTCATCATCTCCTCCGCTTGCATATAAAAAAGGATGTTTTGTCTCAAAAACCTGACGTGTAACACATAAAGTTCCTCCAGATTCAAAATGTTGTGTGAAGGGAGATGTTATTAACTTTCCTGGATTTTTCTTTCTGCCACGTTTCTTCGGTGACACTTTCTTTTTGTTTTGATCAACTTGGGCTCTTTTTTTTAGATAAGATTCTTCAGTCCTATTGATCTGAGAAAGATCTTTATCAAGTAAAATAAAGTCATCAAAAGTATGCAAAGGTTTTTGACAATCCTCTGTTGCATCTGCATATAATAGATATATTGATTAATTTACAATCAACAGATGCAACACTTATTTATGTTGGTTTTTTTTACTACATTACCATCAGGTTTCGCCCCAACTGTATTCACATCAGCAGCCTCTTGGACTGTAAGCAAAATAAATATTTTA
Organism: Solanum pennellii; assembly: GCF_001406875.1. Taxonomy (NCBI): domain Eukaryota; kingdom Viridiplantae; phylum Streptophyta; class Magnoliopsida; order Solanales; family Solanaceae; genus Solanum; species Solanum pennellii. Next base: position 60,433,251 of record NC_028637.1, read on the forward strand.
ATAATGTTATCAAAATAAAACGAAAGAAGTTTAGTTGAAGTTAAGAAAATGAATACCATTTATATCAGCAACAACCTCTGACAGAACTTTTTCAATAGCAATTCCTGCAACATCTTCATCTGTACATAACAAGAACATTTAAAAAAACAGAATTGAATTAAAATATATGAAATATGTAATATATTTGTATAAAATCCTTCATTACCTATTTTACTTGATACTCTTTCAAGATTTTCAACATCAGCAAATCTAACTGTAGCTTTAAGCACTTGAGATTCTTCATTTTGATTTGATCCCATAACATGAGCATCGTTCCCTCTCGATTCATTTACAGCTGCATTAACACGGGGAGAAAATGCTGTATATGTAATTAACATATTATAAAAAAAACATATCAAAGTTAACTGAAAAATGAAATATCGAATTCGTGTCACTTATAGATTAACTGGAAGAAAATACTAAACTATATATTAAAATTATATTATGAATATAACAGAAATTTACAAAAAATATAAACGAACCTCCATTAAAATCTAATCCACCTGAAAATGTCTCGCTAGCATGCTTCTTAGATGGTTCCTTGACTTCTCGAATAACAGAGCTGCTACCACCACTCTTAGCAAACAGCAAAGAAATATCCTCCAATAATTGTTTGTTTGAGTTCACCACAAATTCTTTGATTTGATTGAATCCTAAATCAATCTTCTCTTCAAGCGCTTTGTTATTTTCATTCACCTAATAGATATTAAATCATAACGAAAATATTAAAAAAATAACAGTTTTAAAATAAAAAGCCTAAAGTTTAGTTTGTGTATACTTTTACAAGCTCTTTTCTCAATTCTATGACTTCATTGGTCAAAATGTCTAGACCATGACTTGATCCTTTAGGCTCCAATTTCAAAATTTCAGCATGGTAATCACGAGTTTCAGGAAGCCTGAATTTGGATACTTCATCTTCACTGGCCACTATGTTCTCAAACTGAAAAACCAAATACACAAAATAACATTAGATATAGTAACTTGAGTTCAAATAAACAATGTAATAAAATGTATTAACTTTGTACAAATACCTTGTTTTTTGTAGGCATGAAGAGACATTTCTCAATATATTTTAACCATGGACTTTCTGCAATTGTCTTCCAATTCAAGATTCTTGGAATAGAATCAGCAACACGAATAGCTATATCTTCATCAACCTTTGAACAACACTCAAATATCCAAATTTGAAGAGCAAGAGGCAAGCCACCAATTCTATAGTACTTATGTGTTGACTTAAGCTCATGCCTCACAGAATCAGACAACTTTTTGTAGACATCTAAACCCCACGGATATGAATTGAATTTTCCACTTTCCACAAGGTAAAAATCTCTATTGCTAATTTGGTATTCGTTGTCCTCATATGAAAATAAAAAATCATTAATGAAGTATAGAACAGCCAATGAAACAGCCGAGTCATCATCTATGAATTTTTTAGCTAAAAACAGTGCACGTAGATGACTCTTTGGAACTGTGATTTTTTCCGGAAAATAACTACTCATCAAACTACATCTAGAATTGGGAACATTGATAGATGTGCCATCACCAACACAATTTAAGCCCGTAACTATCCCAAATTCTCTAAGACCAAAAAATAACTTTTTGTTATTTATTTCAATAGCAAACACATCATCCGGTGTGTGTTTTAACTCTCTATTTATAAGACAATGAATAAGTTGTAGTTGTGTGCTCGATTTTGGAAGGTCAAGAAAGTACCCAAAACATGTATTCCTAAACATCTCAAGTTGTTTATCAGATAAAGATAGTTTGATTTGTTCAATGACACTATGATTAGTGTAACATGACCACCTACTCGAAATATACACAACATCAGGATGTTTCCAGAATTTACGATCCTGCATATGCATTAAACATGAATTAAAAATGTGTTACTACATACTAAAGATGAATGAAGATGAATTTCACATACTATGTGTCGAAGAAAGGTAGTAATCAGTTGAATAAAAGATGAATTAAAGTTGAAATAAAGTTGAATTAAAGTTGAATTAAAGTTCAATTAAAGTTGAATTAAAGTTGAATTAAAGTTGAATGAAAGTTGAATTAAAGATAATTTCACATACTACATCTAAAAAACAAGCAGCAATCAACATACAACCCATTGCTAAACAACAAATAACTAAGAAGTACTAGCACATACCGGATATCTACTCTCTGGTAGAATGACACTTTTGGGTAAACGATTTCGTGTTTTTCCATCATTCACCGGCCTTTTCTTCTCCAATCCATCTTTATTTTTCAAACTTTTTGACTGAAATTGAGGAGGTAAATCCTCAAAATCATCATCACTGTCAACGATTTTCTTCGATGTAGATGCCAAAGTAACACATATTTTTTTCGATTTCTTCATTGTTTTAACCTCTTTAACTCGTTTTTTACCTTTCTTTTGCTTCTTGTTTTCTTCCTCATTGTTCTTGTCCTCATTGTTCTTCTCCTCATTGTTCTTCTCCCCCGATATTTGTGAGATACCCAAACTAAAACTTGGAATTTCATCCATAGAATTAGAAGACGAAACTTGAAGCTTCTTTCGATTTCTTCGATAAACTTTTGGATTCGAAGCCCTCACTAGACGCGGACTTCTTCTAAGACCTTCTTCCATTAAAATTTGTACAGAAAAATGGAGAAAAAAACAAACAGAAACCCTAATTTTTGACGAGGAGAAGAAGAGAAAAAAAAAGAGCGAGAAAGGATATGACGATAATATGTTTTACTTTGTTTAAAATTTGTATAAAAAAGGAATAAATGGGTTTTAAAATTGTTTTAAGTTAATATAGCTAAAAGTTGACAAAAATGGTAATAAATAAAAAGTGTACTTAAAATTGGTAATTATAAAATAAAAGGACTTTGTTTATGTAATTTTTCCTTTCCATAATCTCGGGTGCAGTTTAATGGGTAAATCACATAAATATGTTATATTATAAAAATATTTACCATTTATGTTAACATAATTTTTCTAACTAAACATAATATTTTTTTGAAATTAAAAAAATTGGACGGTCTTCGCCTCTTTCTCAACCCTTTTTCCTATTCTTCTGCTTTTTTGACTCTTTTTTTCTTTCTTTTTACTCTTCTGCTTCTTCGCCTCTTTCTTCTTCTTTTTTTACTCTTTTAATTTTTTGTCTCTTTCACTGATGTTATTTATCTTTCTCCTCTTTTTTTTTTTAATTCTTGTTCTTTTCTTTGAACTTTTTATCTAAATAATTATATTTTCAAATCAATTTTTTTCATGTCACTATTTTTATTCAAAAACAAGATGAAAAGAGGAACAAAAAGACTGCAAATTTGTATAAAAATTACGTTTTTAAGTAGAAACTTTAAATCTTTAAAATTACAGAAGTAAGAGTTCACCATTGATGATCATTAAAAAGCTTCAAATTTTGAATTCATTATTTGAATTTTATAAATTTGTGATAAGTTTGAATAGGTAGTTCCTACAAATGATTAAAAATATCGTTTGGAGTTTATATCTCAATTTTAAGAGGGCTTGGTTAAGTTTAAAATTGATTTTAGGAGAAATATTAGATTGAAATAAATTAAATATAACATTGAAATGGTCTTGCAACTGTATTAAAGTTGAATTAAATAATACAATTTTAATGCAAATTTAATTCATTTTGAAATTTTTTGATTGATTTGTCACTATTGAATACTTGTTTAATCCATTATTAATATAACTTATCAATTTATATATCATTGTCATATCTTTTGTTAGTTACGTTTTTCATTCATTTTTAATTCTCTTTTCTAATTCAACTTTAAATACTGTGTAATACTATTTTAATGCAAACTTAATTCATTTCACGGCCTTTTGATTTATTTGTTACTATTGGATACTTGTTTAATTCATTATTGATACAAGTTTAATTCACTCTACAAATCATTGTCTTGTCAGTCATAGTTACGTTTTCCATTCATTCTTAATTCTCTCTTCTTATTCAAATTTAATACTGTTTAATACAATTTTAATACAAATTTAATTCATTTTGTAGTTTTTTATTCATTATTTGTTCCTATTGGATACTTGTTTAATTCACTCTATAAATCATTGTCTAATATTTTATTTATTACATTTTTGTGTTCATGCTTAATTCTCTCTTCTACCTTAACTTTAATACTTGTGTAATACAATTTTGTATTTTTAATTCACTTTGCGATTAATCAATTGATTTGTTACGATTATTGATACAAGTTTTATTCAGTTTACATGCAGATCAAAGAATGCTCTTTTGTTTTCTACATTCTGCATTCATATTTAATTCTCTTCTAATAATTCAACTTTAATTTGTCTGTAATACATTTTTTAATTCAAGTTTAATTCATTTTGTAGTTTCTTATGCCTCTTCATTTTTTACGATTATATTACTTCTCTTCTAATAATTCAACTTTAATATGTTTGTAATACATTTTAATTAAAGTTTAATTCATTTTACAGTTTTTATGCCTCTTCATTTGTTATTATTATATTACTTGTCTAATTATCTATAAATACAAGTTTTATTCAATCTAGAATTATTGACTATTTTACAGAAAAAAAAGGGAAAAAAAAGCAATAGAAGTAGAGGGAGAAAGAGCAAAAAAAAAAAAAAGGACAAAAGAAAGAAAAAAAGAAAAAAAGGGAGAAAGAAACAAGAAAGAAAAAGCGAGACAGAGAAAAAAAAAGAAAGAGCGACACAGAGTAAAGAAAAAAAATTAAAAAGGTTGCTATAAATGGTAATAATTAAAGAGTATATTTAAAATAAGTAATTATTTTTTAAAAGGAATCCATTCACGTAATTAATCCCTGTTTAATTTTGAGAAAATTTTTTTGAGCAACTTTCACATATAGCAAATAAAAAATTCATATTTGTATGTTATAGCAAAGTTTGCATAATTGCGCTTTATAGCAAACATAGAAACTGTATAATTCGCTATACATATACACTTGAAGCAAATTGTATAAAACAAACTGCATAAAACAAGAAAGAGAAAGATACTTGGGCAGAGAACTGTATAAAAACGAAGTGTATAAAACGATTGTATTATTATAAGTGTATAGAACGATTATATACAATTTGAATTTGTATAAAATGAGAAAGAGAGAAAGACAAAATAAACTTGACAAGGAATATACAATTGAATCGAATTGTATAAAACGAGAAAGAGAGAAATTAGATACAATTTGAAAATTGTATAAAACGAGAAAGAGAGAAAGGCAAAAGAAACTAGGCAGGGGAATATTTTTATTGTATAATTATAAGTGTATAGGACGAAAATATATGTGTACTTGCATGTGTATATACAATTTTCTCACGCTTTATACAAACAGAAACGCAATTTATACATTTCGCTTCTGTTTGTATAAGTGAGAAAGGCGAGGGTGGCGAGCGAGATTTGGGAGAGTGGCAAGCAAGATCTGGAAGAGGGGAGAGAGGGGAACAAAAATATATGTATTTATACAATTTTCTCTGCTTTATACAATTAGAAACAATTTTTATACACTTGTGTTTGTATAAAAAGTGAGGAAGCGAGCGAGATATTGAAGGAGAGTGGCGAGCGAGATATTTGGGAGAGAGGCGCCTGGCAATTTTTTGCAAACGTTTGATATAGAGCACAATTAAATAAAACCCTAACTATTCCATTAATTTTAGATTATTAGTTTGCTATTATATACAATTTTCCCAATTTTATAATTGACATTATATATATGACTAATTTTTTTAGGAAAAATTACTTATATACACACATTAACTTATCTTATTTTCCATTTATCCCTATCTTTTTAAAATATTTTATAAATTCCTTATTTCTTTCAATTTCTAAAAAATTCTGATACATTAAATCTACCAGCCAAACCCACTTTTACTATTCTTTTTTCACTCCCTAAATTCACTCCACATTCTTAGCAGTTACAATTTTCAAATCAATTTTATTTTAAAAAAGATTCTCTATCCCATCAATCTATTTCAAACATATGAGTAGTAGGGATTGTGCTTCATCGTTGTCTTCTTCTTAAAAAAAATTGTTCAGTTTTTGTTCTTGATACATATGAATCAGGCTCCATCTTTTGATAAATTTTTCAAATCGATTTCGATTGTAAACGTGAATCTCCAATGATTTAGAATATCTCACATTAAATAACTTCTTTTTTTGTTTGTATTTTTTTTGAGTTGATCTCGTCATGGTTCCTCTTCAACCATTGTTGTTTTCAACCTCTTCTTCCTTCATCATCTTCGTTGTACCATAATATTATAAATATGGTTGTGTATTTTTTTATTTGTCTTGTGAGATCAAATGAGTTTTTAATAGACTATGTTTGTGGGTGAGTGTTTCATTTTGCCTATGTGTTACAACGTTTTAATGTATTTTTTATGGTTTTTTTTAGATCGAGATGTATTTTTGTTGTTTCTGGTGAAATTTTTATGTACTTTTTTCATTATGAGATATTTGTATCAATATATTTAAGGGTATCAATTTACTATTGTACTTTTTGTACCAAAGTAATCAAATGTATTATTTGTTGATATATATTTGTATTAATATATTTGACTTATACATTTATATCAAGATATTCAAGTATATCAGTTCATTTAGTATCTATTTCTTTGATTTAAATTTTTGTCTTCCCCTGTTGTTAGTTGCTTTAAATTTGATATATTATTGCTGAAGATACAGTATCATATTGTTATGTATCTTGTTTAAATTTCGCATTTACACATTAAATCCTAAATTGTAATCTATTTTGTTGATATATTATGATAAATGTATCAAAGGTTAAAGTTATACGATGGAATGTAATCTCCATAACAATGTATCATAATCTAAAATAGTTGAATATATGATACTGACTTACATTTAATGAATATATGATCTTATATTTTATATCAGATGCAAATCAATATCAGTTTGTTACAAATAAGACCCTGAATTTAGTCCATTAATTGATATTTATGTTCAATGTATCAAAGACTAAAGTTCAACTTATATTATGGGTGTAAACTACAGAACAATGTACATGATGCTTAAATATCATATTATGAATATACGATGTTACATTTTGTAGCAGATTCAAGTATCTGTTAAATTGTATACAACATCATTTGGTATTGGGTATCAATTACTATTTATTATCATTAAGTATCAACTAAGGACTAATAGTCAATTCATAGTACTAGCTCAAGACAATTTAGTTAATGTTGAATAGAGATTATCTATTAATTCTTAGGCACTTTTTTTTATAGTGTTATTGTTTTTGAGATACATTAACTCTAGTTTTAGAATTTTTTGTTTTTATTGCTTTAAGATAGTCGTACTCAAGTTTTAGAGTGTTTCTCTAAAAAGTTATTTATTTTGTGTAACGACCTGTTTAGTCGTTTTGAGCAACAAATTTTATTTCTGGAAAAACTGGCTGAGTCGACGGATCCCACGACGGACCGTCATGGGCACGACGGACCGTCGAGGGTGTCTCGTTCCAAAACACTTAGAATTCTGAAATTTGGGTACTGAGATCGACTCTCTGAACTTCGCGACGAAATGGCAGGACGGACCGTCGCAGGCACGACGGGCCGTCACAGACCCTTCACTGAAATTTAGTCTCTGAGCTTTGTGACGGACCTGCAGGACGGACCGTCACAGTTGTGACGGACCGTCACAGTCAGCTCACTCGGTCGGAAATTCTGCTAAAGTTTTAAAGGGGCGTTTTGGACTTTTTATGCTTATAATTATAAATTTAGTGGGTTAATGTTAATAATTTAACTACTTGGGGGTTAAAAGA
>NC_028637.1:60448739-60451834 GCF_001406875.1 Solanum pennellii
TTTCTTTGTTATTTGTGGAGTGCAGCAAACGTACCGTCGTCTTCAACTCAACCGCAACTCTAGCCAGTCTTCATCAAGCCAGATTTCAGGGTGAGCTATTGCTTCTAGCTTGGACTGGATCTTCCTCTTCATGTCTTGATGCCTTGAGATTCCGGCATGGACTAGCTTTTTACTTATTTTAGTTTCTTAGATACTCTTAGATTAGTAATTTGAGGATAGATGTTCTTGTGGTGATGACTTCCAGGTTTTGGGAATAATAGTATTGAGTTTTTATAAGTTATTTAACCGATTTTCATTAATGAGTTTTTAAGTCTTCCGCATTATATTTTGTTATTGATGGTTGAAATGTTGGGGGATTAGATTGGTTGGTTCGCTCACATAGTAGGATAAGTGGGGGTGCCAGTCGCGGCCCGTTTTGGGTCGTGACATTTTGACTTTAACTTTCGTTGTTTGTTTGTTGTTATTTACAGTATGGATTGTCCTACATATTTGTCTATATAAACGATACAAAATTTGGATAAAATTAAGTATATAAATGCATATAAATACACATCGTTATTTCTTCTCATTAGTTTTAGTTAATTACTGATACATGTTGACACCTAACTAAGCAATGTAATTTATAACTTGATTCTTGATTCTTGATTCAATTATATATTTACTTGATAACTTAGTTCTATTTAGTCGTGTATTGATTTACGTTGATACATTGACTAATTAGTTGTAGTTAGTTCCTAATTCATTCATGTATCTAATTGATAAATTAATTCTTACTTTTGTGATACATTTAAAGATACACTTTTTTTTTTAATTTTATATACTTCTTTTTCACAACCTTATTGCATTAGATACATCATTTTGAACATGATACATTATATAAAATTGTATATGAATCATATTAAGTGGTACCATCTCCATAAATACAATCTCTGGTAAATTATTATCAAATAGCTAATGATAAATTATTTTAGAAAGAGATGTATGAAACATAATTTGTTACAAAAATGTACACAAAATTCAATATTATAACATTTCAATTTAGTGTATCAAAATTTCACCAGCTGATAGTTAATTGTAATGTTCTATCAAGGCAAAAGTGGAAAAAACAAAAAATTGAAAATCTATAATCTCAAAATAATATAACAACAACATAACAATAGTCTAAATTTGTCAATCTTCTTTTGAAAAAAAGTACAAGTTTTTCAGTTGTGACTTTATTGTCCACAACTTCCACCATCTGCTCACACTTGAAAGTTAGAGATACATTCATATCAATCACTCAATTTAAGATACACAATAGCCTAATGAAAACTACCTCCAGATACATGATAATTTATATATTGATACATACTTTCATATATTAATAAGAAATTCATATATTGATATATAAAAAAATATCTGTATCTAATACGTTATAATAACAACGCACTGACTCACACCTAGAAAATTCATTACATACACATCAAACTAGAATTGAATCAAGTTGAAATCAGTAATGTATCACAATTTATATATGCTTATACAAATTCAAAAATTAAAAAAAAATGAATATATATGATACTTTATATTAATAGTACACAACCCACAGATCTGCAAACCCATAAAATATACGTCAAAACTTTAATGTATCAAGTTCTAACCAATAATGTATCATGACTTATCGGTCAATGTACAAATTCATGAATGAAAAAACAATGATTAAAGCACATGAATATGTGTTGCATACTTTTTGTTATCAATCTTTTAACTCAAAAATCGAAGTTATGAAAAATAAACACAACTAATTTTTCCCAAGTTAATTATAAAATAACAACTTTCAATTGCCTTCATATTTGAGATCTGTCATCACTTGCAAGCAACCACCCAACACAAAAATAAAGATACCAAGAAAGTTGTCAATAAAACTCGGACCTGATCGTCAATCATCATGAGATTTGTGTAGAATTTAAAGAACCCCAAAGCTACGATCTTCAATTTTTTCTTTCTTCGAGAGTGTCAGTCAAAAATTAAAACATTCATCGTGTATTTTATCAAATTTTCAATAAAAGTTTTGATTCCTTCTTGAGATTTTTTTAGTTGATATTGGGACAGATGAATATGAATTTTGGATTTTGAATTAATTTGTTATTTTAGGGTTTAGTTTCTCTGATTGACACATCAAAGAGGAATTGAATAAGCATAAATCATGAGATTTTAATATGATTTTTTGATTTGTTTTTCTTTTTAAGCGCAACAATCACATTTATAATGTATCACAATTAATGTATCCAGACAATCAATCATGTATTCGAGTGGCTGATATTTTAAGGGATTTTTGTAACATAGAAAAAAATAGGGATAGAAAATAATTTAGATTTTACACTACGGGATTTATGTAATAAAAACTACTAAAAAGTTTCTATCGTTAAAAATGTTAATTGAATTTTTTATCTTTCATTAAAAGATTCACAGTAGACAAAATTTTCATTTACTATTCTTTTATAAATTATTATTTAATTATTTTGTAAAAACAAATTAAACACAAATATACTATTTTCACATGGAAAAAAAAGAAAAAAGAAACACAAGTACACTATTAAACGATTTAAATAAGAAATTTCAAAGTTTTTTTTTGTATATACGATGAACTTTTAATGAGTTGTTGCTCGTAAAAAATGCCACACTTACCATTTTAACCTGCAAGAGTTGGCAACAATAGAAAATTTTCATGTATATATGACGTAGATGTCTTCAAATATTAATTGAATTCCGAGACAATATTTTAAGGTTAAAACAATAAGGAAATTTCTTTTATCAGGAGAATACGTAGGAAACTTATTAATAGTGAATTCCTAATATTTATGAAAAAGAATATTAATACACTTTTATATTTACGTAAGTCTTTATTAGAGTTCTTTTTTTGAACTTTTATTGAGAACTATTGTAACGACCTGTTTAGTCGTTTTAAGCAGCAGATTTTATTTCTGGAAAAACTGTCTGAGTCGACGGAACCCACGAAGGACCGTCATGGGCACGACGGGCCGTCGAGGGGGTCTCGTTCCAAAACACTTAGAATTCTGAAATTTGGGTACTGAAATCGACTCTCTGAACTTCGT
>NC_028637.1:60457628-60474016 GCF_001406875.1 Solanum pennellii
TTAGAATACTCTTAGTTTAGTAATTTGATCATAGATGTTCTTGTGGTGATGACTTCCAGATTTTGGGGAATAATAGATGTTGAATTTTAGAAGTTATTGAATTGGTTTTTATTAATGAGTTTAAGTCTTCCGCATTACTTTCTGTTGATATTATATTGAAATGTTAGGGTTTAGATTGGTTGGTTCGCTCACATAGGAGGGTAAGTGTGGGTGCCAGTCGCGGCTCCGTTTTGGGTCGTGACAACTATTAAGCATTAAAGTTCTTAAAATGTTGATGAATTTTTTTACCTTTCATGATTAAAGTATACATAATAGATAAAATTGTTACGAGTATTTTCTTATAATTATTATTTAATTTTTAAGTAAAAATAAAATTTCACATGGTAAAAAAGTGAAAAAGAAGCACAATATGTTAATAAACCATTTAAAAAGGAATTTTAAGATGCATAAGGTCAAGCCCGTCTCAAGAAGTTTGAGGGCTAAAGCCAAACTTCACATAGATTTTTTTTTAGTTATAATATATAAATTGAATAACTTTAATATACTCAATGTAATCATACAAATGAAATGATTTCAAGAAGGTAAAATGTACACATACCTTATGAAATAAAAATTTTAAAAAAGAAAACTTGTAATGAAAAAATATTATATAAAGTTAACTTAATAAAATCTGTCTCAAAAAATTAAAAAGTTTATATTATGATATTGAAAGAGTTGCGTTGAATTTGATAAATTGATATGATAATATAAAAATAGTATTGATTTGTTGTAGTGCTTGAAATTAAAAGTATACACTGAAAACCAAATCGGATATTTTAATAAGCACATAACAATAGATTTTGAGCTCGTTTGGATTGACTTAAAAAGTAGCATTTAAGTCAAAAGTAAAAAGCCAAATTTAAATGACTTTTAAGTCAAAAGATTTTAACCTTGTGAAACACTTCCTAGCTTATTAATAAGTCGTTTCTTTAACTTATTTTAAATTATTTTTATATTTGTCAAACACTTTTAGAAGTCAAAACTGACTTAAAGTAGGTTTGATCAATTTTTTTGTATAATACAAAAGGCTTGACAGTGTCATGACCCAAATCGGGTAGTGAGTGACACCCACACTTAACTACCTAGGTGGGCGAACCAACGGATTCAACCATAAATTATATTATACAAGAATAATGCAGAAACTCTAAATTTGATTATATATCGTTTCCCAAAACCTGAAAGTCATTACAACAAGGACATTTAATCTCCAATTACTAAGTCTAAGAGTATCAAAGACACCAACGAAAATGAATAAGATAGTTTATGTCCGAAAACTAAGGACATCATGCCATGACCAAGAAAATCCAACAAGCTCTTGAATGAATAACTCACCCTGGAACCTGATATGCTGGAGGTTGACTAGAGTTGAGAACAAGTCAAAGTCGCTGGTACACCCACTGCACTCCATAAAAGGAAAACGGAAACACATGTAGGGCTCAGTATAGGGCAACACGTACGGAGTAGGTATCATTGGTCACCCAAAAATAGAAACTAATATACAAGGAATAATAGTATGAAATCAACTATGACACCTAACCGGAAGCAAGCATCAAACAACATGAACAAGTGTCAACAAAATTAAAGTACGTAAGAAGTCAACGATATCAAGATCACATATGAGGACTCATGCCTCCAAACCAAACCATTTTGGGAGTTGAGTTCTTTGAGATTGAGTACCTTCTGTTAATTCAACATGTTTTTTCTTTAATATTATCGTGTCGGAACAAATACTTCGATCCAAGAATGACGTGTCGGAAAGTGACACACTGATCCAAGAATATCGTGTCGAAACATGACACTCGCATTCAAGAATACCGTGTCGGAACGTGACACTCCTATTCAAGAATATCGTGTCGGAACGTGACACTCCGATCTAAGAATACCGTGTCAGAACGTGACACTCTGATCCAAAAATACTATGTCGAAACGTGACACTCCAATCAAGTAATATCATTAATTTATCATTTAAATTCACCATTTCTCCATTCGTTAATAATATTTCATTGAGCCTTCTTTATTCAAGGCAGCACTTCAATAAAGAGGCTTCAAGAATATAAATTTCACGGTCTCAGAATTTCAGACCAATCACAAAATACACAACCAAGCCACACAATCACACAATCAAGTACATATAAAACTTCACAATATCATTCAATGCATATCAATCATTATTAAGAGTTTACTATCAAATAACATGAACCATAACCTACCTTCACCGCAGAACAGAAGTCAAGCAACTACTTTTTCAATACTTTTCCTTTCCTCAAAGCCTTCGAGCTTTTCCAATCTATCAAGTATGCCATATTTGTAAATACGAGTGCATAGACATCTATATTGCTATATTTCTAGTTTAGATCCCACAAGTCATCAAAACACAAATTTATATTCAAGTTCCTAATCTTGATATCAATTAATATGCTAAATTTCTCATTTCTCAAATTCAAGGTTAGGGTTAAGTCTTAATTCTTTTCATTGACATAATCTTAATGGTACTTAAATAATTTGATATACCTAATAATTAATCACCCATCTCTATATTTCAAAACTTAATTTATAACGAGATATTAAAATTATGTATAGCATCCAAGACCCTCACTTTCAATGCCGTATTCATTCTATGTACTATATGTATGTAATGAATTAGTCCATTGTCAATAATTAATTGGCCATTAAGAGGTGTTAAAATAATGTCAAGAACGCAAACTCACGTGAATCACTAAACAATGTTTTAATCCATTTTAATTCGTTAACACTAACAAAAACTACTAGTTTCTCAAATAACCAATTCCTACACAAACATATTATATTCCTTAGCTTTCAAATTATTGACCAATACTATATCATAATAATCTTTTACAATTTATTAACAATATAAACTAAGAGAATCAATCCACAAGCTGCCATAAATTGTAACTTCAATTCTTCCTAATTGATTTAACATTATAATAAGACTTTAGTTCCTCAATCCAATGATCCATCCAACATATATAATAATAACAATTCTCACCATAATATTAAAATAATATAAATCCCCTGTCCCAACCATTAATATGTGAAAAGTAATATTGAAGCTTAATTATGCATTACCTCGAGAAGTTTTTATCACATTTTGACAATGTCAAAGTTGAGTTCTCTCGCACAATAGTTTCCGCCGCACATCAGTTGTATGGGGGTAGAAATAATAAAACCTTCTTTTTATTTGATTTAATTTTTGTTACCTCTAATTGTATACTTAAGTAATTATAAAGATAGTAAAAGTAACCCACTATTAAATTTAATGTTATGTTCTTTAACCATCAACTAAATAAATTATTAAAACTATCCCACTAATTTTTATAATTATAATTACAACTAGTCCAAAATATCCATTTAGAATCTATCAAAAAATATTTTATGTCATAAAAAGCTCTAATACTCAAAACGACCAAAGGAGTCGTTATAGACAGTTTAATATATTTCAGAAATTCAACAATAAGAGAATAAAATAGAAAGTGTAATAAAAATAAAGAAGGTAAAAGTAAAAATAATAATGTCTATTCTTGATAACCCTCAAGCTACAAATAAGTCAACAAAATCGGTAACCACTTAAGAAATTAAAGGATGCTACATTTACTAAACACTATTTCATTTCTCAATTATTACAACGATTTCCACATTAATTAAAGTAAAAAGTTACAATTATATTTTCTACCCATTTTTTTATTTTTCAACTTTATCAGTACATGATACATAGAAAAAATTGGGGGACCTAAAAAGTTTGGGGCCCCAATTGATTGCCTCAGTGGCCTTATGGTCAAAACGATCCTGCATATGATTAATAAACATTTTAAATAAGGAATTTCAAAGTTTTGTTATATATGATGGACTTTTAATGAGTTGTTGCATATCCAAGACGTCATACGTACAATTTTAACCTACAAGACATAGCAATAGTAAAAAATTTTCATGTTTATTTAAGGTAGCAGTCTTCTAAAACTGATTGTATTTAGAGAGAATTTTTAAGGTTAAAACAATAAGGAATAACAAGTTTTTTTTTTTTAAAAAAATACGAAAATATTAGCATTGAATTCCTAAAATTTATGAAAAAAAACAAATATCTTTTATATTTATATAACTCTTTTGGGGAGGAAAAGTTTTTGAACTTCTATAGTTTGGGGAGGAAAAGTTTTTGAACTTCTATAGTTTGGGAATTACTAGGGCATCTCTAACCCTATCCTATATTTTACTCTTCAAATATATAGTTCTCTATCTTTTCAGAAAATCATCTCCAACCCAATTCTCTATTTTACTCTTTAAAAAAGAATTTCTTTCTCCCTCCTCAATATTATATTATTATTTCTATTTCATTCTTATTTTCTTATTTCATAATATAAATCTCTTATTTCTTTTCCTAATAATTACGTTATATAATTTTCATGTGATATAACATTTTATTTTTTTAAATTTTTATTATAAAATGATATTTATTCTAAATTATTAAATAACATAAATTTCAAAAAAAGAAATGTTATAATATACAAATTAATGACAAATTCTAGTAAGATTGAAATACAATTACATAAGCACTCAATTTTTAAAATTATTACGCTGCTTCTTTATATGATCTATTAATGCATACGGAGTTCAAAATGAGAATTATCGCCCTTAATTTTTATGTATGGCTAAAAATTGTTCAAGTCGGAGATTTTCATCTACCACCATTTCTGTCATTGGAGTTGGAATATGTACGACATCTTGAATTGGTGCATCAAGATCGATATCATGTTCACCCCCAATTATCATGTTGTGCCGTATAATACATGTAGCACTTCATTTTCTAAAAAAACACATGATGGTCCTATTATAATGCAACACATGATTTTAAAACTCCGAATGCACGTTCAACATCTTTTCGGCATGATTCTTGCTTCATTCGAATTAATTATTATGTTATGTATTGTATTTTATCTTGTATTTAAA
The DNA here is from genome assembly GCF_001406875.1 of Solanum pennellii. Classification (NCBI taxonomy): domain Eukaryota; kingdom Viridiplantae; phylum Streptophyta; class Magnoliopsida; order Solanales; family Solanaceae; genus Solanum; species Solanum pennellii. Next base: position 60,462,627 of record NC_028637.1, read on the forward strand.
TTGTAATGTTATGTATTGTATTATTATGTAGTATTTAAATTATCATATTATGTATTTTATTTTTTAAAATATTATATTACATTTAAAAGAAGTATGAAGATTAGATACTTAATTAATGACATTATATGTAAAATAATATGTTAATTAGAAAGTAATAGAAACAATAATAAAATAATCAAAAAGTAAAATAGAGATTGTGAATAGTATTTCTCCAAGTTTGGAGAACTACTATTCACATCTCTATATTTGAAGAATAGAGAGTGATATAGAGGTGGATTGGAGTGTCTATTCGAGAGTAAAATAGAGGTGGGTTAGAGATAGTCTAAACATAAAGATTCTAAGAAATGTTGATTAAATTTTTTACGCTTCATTAAAATTTTAATATATAAAATTATCATTTACTATTTTCTTACAACATATAATTATTTAATTACTTATTACAAACAAAATATCACATAGCAAAAAAGGGGACAAAAAAGCACAAAGTAGGTTACTAAACAATTTAAACAAGAAACTTTAAAATACATGAGGTTAATGGACAATTTAAATGAATAAAAAAAAGTTTAGTTGTATATGATGAACTTTAACCTACGAGACTTTGCAATAGTAGAAATTTTTCATGTTTTTTTTTTTGGTAATATTTGAGGTAACAGTCTTCTAACATTGATGGTATTTTGAGAGAATTTTTAAGTTTTAAACAATAAGGAATAATTTTTTTTAAAAAAAAGAATAAATAGAAAAAAATATTAGAATTGAATTCTTAAAATTAATGAAAAAAAATAAAAATCTTTTATATTTATGTAACTCTTTTGGGGAGTAAAAGTTTTTGAACTTCTATAATTTAAGAACCACTAAGCATGAAGATTCTAAAAAATGTTGATTGAACTTTTTTACACTTCATAATAGACAAAATTGTTATTTTTATTTTCTTACGATCATTATTTAGTTACTTAGTAAAAACAAAATTTCACATAGCAAAAAAGGGACAAAGAAGCACAAACGGTTACTAAACAATTTAAATAAGAAACTTTAAGATACATGAGGTTAATGGACAACTTAAATAAGAAAAAAAGCAAATTTTAGCTGTATATGATGAACTTTTAATAAGTTATTGCAAGTCCAAAATATCACAGATATCATATTAACAAACAAGATTGATGACGACAATTTTTTTCATGTTATTTGAGGTAGCAGATTTCTAAAATTGATTGTATTTTGAGAGAATCTTTTTAAGATTAAAACAATAAGGAAAAAAGGTTCTAAAGGAAGAATAAGATCTTATTTGTTTCCATTAAGATCATGAAGTGTAGAGTTGAATAAATATCTGTATATTAAGATGTGTATTAAGATATAAATGTCTAGATCTGAATACACATTTGAATATTAAAAATGTACATACAAAATTAAATATTATATCAATAAATTGTTATAAAAAATCATTTCAATATTTTATAAAATTATTTACATTTAATTAAAAAATTTAATTGTATGATATGCAAATAAAAATTATTGTAACATAATTTTTTTTAAAGAAATCCAATATAAATAACTTTTCATATGAAAATATATCACGAATATGAAATATTTTATAATAATAATATGATATCAAAAAGTTCAATAAATATGATAGAGACTAGTCAAAAAATAAAAAGAAGGTTTCACATAATTCACACCTAACATATATTCCAGCTAATAAGAATGATTAAAGAATTTCTTTTTTTCCAATAGCCTTGATCCAATTCTATAACTTGTGAACCTCATGTTATCCATATTTTTTTTGTAGCTGTTAGTTTCACAAAATATACTAATAATTGTACTATATAATAGTTCTTTCCATCCTAGTCCATCTAATTTTTCCTTACATCCCTCCAAGCTAGGTCCCAAAACTTTTCTTTTAGCCGAAACTAATTGAAGATTGGAATATAGTTAGCGGAAACTATTGATAATTGAGATGTATAATTATATGAGCTCCATCATTTTTTTCACCAACTAGATTTTCAATTCCATAAGGTGTAGCTATATCTATAGTAGTAGTTATAAAAGAGACACCATGACGGGGATAAATACAACTTGTACTTCAACGATGAACTCTTGTTACAATAGAATCATCAAAACCAATTGTACACAAAGTTATTGAATTAATGGCCCAAAAGAAAATTTTAATTTGAGACATCAAATACATATAAATAGTCGTTGTTTTAAATTATCCCTACTATTTTTTTTCACTCAAAAACCTAAAGTTCATGATAAACACCACTACACCAAAAATAATCCCTCCATTTAAAAAATAATGACCTAGTTTGATTTGGAACGAAGTTTGAGAAAAGAAAGAAGAATTTTTAATCTAGTGGTTCTAAATTAAAGTTATGTCAAATGTATATAAATTCTCTTTTAAATTTGTAGCGTCAAACATGTCACGTGTAAAGTTGAAGTTAAAATATTGTCAATAAAGAAAAGTGTCATTCTTTTTTAAACAGATTAAAAAGAAAACTCAACCATTCTTTTTTAAATGGATAGAGAATTACAACAAGAGTTCTTAACAAAAAGCAATAGTGAAAATTTCATACATGACATATATTATATTCATATTTTCAAATTATCGCAGTAGATTTAAATTTTCAAGTTGTAACATTAAAAGTTCCAAATTTTAACAATTTATTAAAAAAGTTATTTTTAATAATTGAAAACATATGCTTTTTTTAAAAAAAATAAAAATAAAAAATAATTTTTTTAAGGCAAAAAGGTAAAAAATAATAATAGGGGTGTTAATTTAATTTGAATTGAGTGTAGATGATTAATAATTAGCACAATCAAGGAATTCAAACTTATTAAGAATATTTAGTTTCCTTCATTCACTCAAATTAGTTTAAGTTCTGATTTTATCCTTTTTTTGTTCAACGTTTCTCTCTCTTTGATTTTGTGCCAAAAATCTTTTAACTGTCGAGTACTTGAATTATTTTTTCTTTGAAAAATCTTGATTTTATTGTTATGGATAACTACGTATCAATATTTATTAAACATGGTGAAAGATGGGATCCTTCATGTTATTTTTTATTATTGTTTAGTGATTGGTCAAAACTCGTTTTTATTAATTTTTATTCATAATAATTTTTTTTTAAAATTTTGTTCATAATACATTTTAATAAGTTTTTTTTTTGATAAATTTTTATACTGTCAAAATCATGAGTTCGTGAGAAATAGGCGCAATATATGAAAGATTTGAGTATAAATGTATAAAATATAAATAGTTTTATCGTTGTAGATTACGTATAGGTATAGTAAAATTTTATTATTGATTACTGTTCTTTTCGAAAATATAAATTAAATGTAAAATGTTTGGTAGCATAAATGTAATAAAATTGGCATGAAAGTGTTTCACTAATGTGTAAAAAAGTTGTTTAGATTTTTGAAGAAATGTATGAAAAGTGTTTCAATTTGGTGTGAAATTTGAAATTTTATTGATTATATAAGTTTTTCATTTGTGTATAAATTTGTGTGAAAGTAATGAATTATTTGGTATGAGAAATGTATAAAATTGGTACGAATGATGATTTTTGTATGAAATGTGTATTAAGTGAGTAAGATATGTGAAATATTATTTTTTGTATGAAATTTGTTTTGTAGTGTACCGTCACAATGATATTTGTAAAACAATAATAATGATGAGTGTGCATAATTTTGTTGTTGTTATAATCAATTTATGATGGTCAGAAAATATGCAATTCAAAAAGTGTCCGAGCATATATTGATACCAAAAGATATTATTTAGTACGTATTATCATATTATATATAGTTTTCTAAAGTTTTTTTTTGTTTTGTATCCTGTAATACTAACACAATAATTTATGACGAAATACGAAAAATATGCAATTCAAAAAGTATCGGAGTATAAATTATTATCGTGTGGTTTCAAAAAGAATTGTAGGGAGACCACAACATGATCGTTGTTAAGGATTTGCTGATGTGAAATACAAGAGATCTAAGGTTACGTGCAATACATGTCGTCGGGAGGGACACAACAAGAAGACATGTTCGAATTACCTTGCTGAAAAAAAGACATATTTATTTTTATTTTGTTTTGGTTGTTTTAATGTGACAAACTCATGTTTTGATTTATTTTGTCTTTTAAGTTAATGAATTATAATTTCAGAACATTTATTATGTGTGCTAGTTAATCATTTGTGTATTAAGTGTTTTTCAAATGTATAGTAAAAAAACTAGATAATGATGGTATGCAATTGATATCAACTGAAAATTCAAATCTTATTATAAAATTGGTATATATTTGGTATCCAACTGATGTCCCAACAATAAATTTAGAAAAAACGCTTGTAATTGAGATTTCAACTGAAATAGCCAACCTAAAACTAGTTAATACTGCATCTAATTGTATACATTTGGTATCAAATCAATATCCCATTGGAAAAATTAAAAAAAAAAGACATGTAATTGGGATTTCAACCAAATTAGTCAACCTAAACTAGTTAATGTTATGCCCAATTGGTATAAATTTTGGTATCTAATTGATATCTAATTGGGAAAATTGAATAAACATGTAATTGAGATTTCAACTAAATTATTAAACTGATATCCCATTGAAAAATTGAAAAACAACATGTAATTGAGATCTCAAATGAAGTTGCCAGCCTCAAACAAGTTAATTTTTTATATCCAATTGGTATACATTTGGTATCCAATTGATATCCCATTGAAAAATTGAAAAACCAACACGTAATTGAGAATTCAACAGCATTAATTAGTCAGCCTAAAATAAGTTAATACTGTATCTAATCGGTATGCATTTGGTATCCAAGTGATATCTCATTAGAAAATTGATAAACGAACATGTAGTTGATATATCAATCAAATTAGACAACCTAAAACAAGTTAATGTTGTATTCAATTTGTATCCAACATATATCCCAGTAGAAAATGAAAAAAAATGTACTTGATATTTCAACCAAACTGGATAAACTAAAACAAGTTAATGTTGTATCTATTTGATATCCAACTTGTATACATATGGTATTCAATTTGAAATTTAAGAACAAAGACTAAAAATGAAAATGTATGAAGTTGGTATATATATATATATATATATATATGTATATCCTACTTACAAGTTAGACTCTAAGTCTCTTTGCCATTTTAGATTCAACATCATTACAGTACATTAGGGACACGACCCTTATAATATAATCCATTAACTAAGTTATTACAAACTTTACTTAAAACAATGACATAGGAAATCTTTGAACTTAAGGATCCCTTTTCCTTGAGCTTGGGAAGCACAAACAAGCTCCTCATAATAGAGACAACCTCTAAGCATCCATAACCTAAACTTTTGTAAAAAGGTAGAGAAGAATGGAGTTAGTACAAGAATGCACTAAGTATGACAACCATGCAAAAACACGCATTTAAAAAGGACATTTTACTTGAAACCATGCATCATGCCTTTTTGTAAAACTTCATAAAACTTTGATGCAATAAGCATTATACCATTTTCATACTTCATATAGGTATATTTAATGGTTAAACATCATATAAAATTAGATATTGCATTTAAGGAATTTTAGGGCCACTTTACAGTAACTTATAGGGAACTCTTGTTCCCTTTATAATGAACTCCTTTTATTCTAACTCCTTGACTCTCCCAAGTAATCCTCTAGTGATACTTGGTGCATTGCATGAATAATGTCCCATTCCATTATCAACACTCAAGCACCACCTTAGGACCCAAAGGGAATCATACATGCAACCTTTCAACTCAACATATACATTCATAGGACCATTTCATATAACAAGGCACATACTACACATTAGACCCATCATAAGACCTTACTCACAATTCTAATCTATGTCTACTAGTGCAATGTGCATGTGAAGCTCCACAACCTCACACATACTTAGTAAAGCTATCATAAGACCACAAGCATCATAATATGTACTTCACATATCAATCAAAATACAATAGTAAACTACATGCAAACCAAGTAGGACCTTCATTCATATAGCCAATGAGATCAACATCATGCACATAAGGAGAGACCTCATCATATATACCCATTACTAATCATACCATACACATCTTTATAACAAGTAGACAAATACTACGATGCCATGCATAAAGACATAAACATGATCATACACCTTAGAAAACCTTTCTAGAACTTCCTAAAAGCTACTTGTGCAATGCATAGCAAGTTCAACACTCTCACCTATCCTAAGCAACTTCCTTTAGGTCATACTAGTTAGAGCCCTAGTCATTTACTTTCATTGTCCATTTTACTTTAGGGAAATTATAGCGTTAACCGACACTAAGACCATGGTATCTAAATATGGAATTTGGTGTTGTAGAACCTTATAACAATGAAAGGTGATCCACTTAGCCAAAGTAGAACATTAACACATGCTATCATACTAAGTGATATTACTTGCTAGATCCTATAGGGCAAGCATAGTTATGGAACTTGGAGGTGTACATGGAAATATGACTCTATGCCCTTTGGGCTATGAGGCTAACCACCTCTTGAGTACCATGGTTACAATTTCATGAAGAACCCACGATCCTACTCAATTCTAAATTTAGCCTATAATATGGGTAATGTGATCTTGTTGAGATGTTGATAAATTGTGATTTTGATTGTGTTAATGTATTTATCTATTGTTTTCTATATGAATTGATGATGAATTTTGGGTATTGATCAATGGTGATCGAAGCTTGGAGAATTGGTAAGATTGACCTTGATTCCTCTAATTTGTATAAAATTGATGATGTATTGTACATTTTGTTGTATGGTACACTTATGGTAGTGGTGTTTAGATTTTGTAAATTTATATGTGATGTGATCATGGACTTGAAGGTAATTGTATTATGAAGTGTGGTTGTGATGATCACATATGTGAAGTTATGCCTAGTTTTCTTTCTAGTTCATGATCTAGGATGCATTGGTGATGTTATGACAATTGAATGAAAGTGTTAAGGTTAGGTGTGGTCTATATTTTTATCATTGATGAACTTCTATTTATGAATAACCCCCTACCTATGTACCCCTATATGAATGTGTGATCTTAACCAATGTTAGGAGTCTTAGGCCCATTGATGAAGGTGTCTTGTCCCTATGTTATTATGTGGTGTGTGGTCTATGGTTTGAGGGACATGAATGAGCATTGTGATCCTTTGAGAGTGGCTTCCTCAATAATATGTTAATTGTCATTATGTGATCATGTTGTCCATTGTACACACCTCATGCATATCTATAAGTGGTATAGGTTCATAGTGATCAATGAAAGGATAGTTCTCAAATGTATCAATGTCTACTATGCATTAAAGTATAGGTACATGAAAGTATGAAAATGTATTTTATCTAGAATGACTTGATAGGTGTACTAGTGTAGGCAAGGGTATGGGACTTTGCCTATACATTGCACATGTGTACCTTGATAGGGTAGTTCCTAGGGTTATTTCTCTATGTACATGAATATGAATGCATCATTAAGCTATGAACATGAAGTATATAATTTAATGTCAAGTATATGATATGATAAAGTATGAATATGTGTAGTGTCTAAAAGTGTTTATATGAAAGGTCTTCTCATATAAGTATACATACACATACATGAATGCATAAATGAAGCATGTTATGACAATCTAATAAAGTAGGGTTTTTTGAATGGTTTGCTAAACTTTAATCTAAACTAAATAGTCTATGTCCATGTGAAAGGATATTCTCACAAGTTAGGTTGATTAAAGGACAATTCTCATCTATAACCTATGAGCTATGTGTATTGAGGAGTAAGTCTCCTAAAACCTCTTTTTATAAAAGCAATGTTAATAAAGGCTTTTCAAAAAGGGAACTTAGCTTAGCAACTAGTGAACTTAGAGGGAAGTCATGTTCACCAAATGTCTTCATGAGGTGGAAAATACAATACCTAAGGGCATAAAAAGGGTTTCAATATACATCTTCTAGTTCCTTAACTATGTTTCCCCAATAGGACCTAGCAAGTGGATCCACCTAGATTCCAGCATGATGTTAATGTTCTACCTTGGCAAGTAGAGCACCTCTTTTTGGTATGGGGTTCCATGACACAGGATTCCATGTTTAGCTCCCATGGTCTTAATGTCTGTTAAGGCTAAAGGTTTCCTTAATTAAAAGGAATAATGCACAAGTACCCCCAAGAACTATTCCCGAAATCAACAGATTCACACTTATACTATACTAAGGTCCTATTACCCCCTGAACTTATTTTATAAATAATTTTCTACCCCTTTCATCCTACGTGGCACTATCTTGTTGGCCTAGCATGTCTTTGACATTTTTTTTCAAACTAGTACCACGTAGACCTAAAAGAGGTAGAAAATTATTTATAAAATAAGTTTAGGGGGTAATAGGAGGCGTAGGTTTAGGGGGTAGGTATGCATTTTCCCTAATTAAAATGGACAATGGAAATAAAGTAATGAACCCTAACTAGGATAACCTAAGGGAAGTTTCTTAGTATAGGTGAGGGTATGGAACTTATCTATGCATTGCACAAGTAACTCTTGAATGGAGTTCTACAAAGGTATTCTATATGTATATGCATATGTATATGTATATGTCTCTCATTCATGACACTATCGCATTGACCTACTTGTTATGATAATGTGCATTGTATGAGTCCTATAGTGTATATATGATGAGGTCTCACTTTATGTTCATGATTTTGGCCTTATTGACTATATGATGAAGGAATTACTTGGCATGTATGAAGTTGTCTATACTTTCCATTTGATGTATGAAGTAAGTGATATGTTTGTGGCCTCTTTGTGAGTTTACTTAGTATGTGTGAGGTTGTGAGGCTTCATATGTACATTGCACTACTAGGCTTATATTGAGATTGTGAGTAAGGTCTCATGATGTGTTAATGAAATGAAGTCCAAGTATGCATTTGTTGACTAGTGCCTCATTGTAGTGGTATGTATAGTCTTGACTTGTATGTTTTCTTCGAATAAGTCTTATATGTGGTTCATGAAGTATGTTGGGTCATATGTGAAGTATGTGTCTCATTATATGCTATGATTCTATGAATGTATATGTTGAGTTATGAAAGGTTGTATTAATGTTCACCTTGGTGACCGTAAGGTGATGCTTGAGTGTGGATAAGGGAAATGGGACACTATTCATTCATTGCACCAAGTATTACTAGAGGTTTACTTGGGGGTAAGTGATGTAAGGTAAAAGAAAGGTAATATTAGGAAAATGATAAATGTCCTTAAATGAGTATGTGGCTTTATGTGATCTTGTGACCATTGTACATGTCTATATGAAGTATGTGAATTATGTGATACATGTTGTGTCAATAATTATGAGGTTTTTACTAAAAGTTATTATGCATGGTTTCTAAATAAATGTCCTCTTTAACTGATGGTTGACATACTTAGTGCATTCTTGTACTAATACCATTCTTCTTCATCTTCTCACACAAAGTGTAGGTGGTGGATGACTAAAGGATGCCTCTTAAAGTGAAGGGATTGATAAATTTTTCCCAGGCTCAAGAAAAAAGATCCTTATGATTCAAAGATTTCCAATGTCAAGTTTCTTATTCAAAGTTTATGTAATAGCGTTGTTATTATTTATGTTGTTAAGAGTCATGTCCCTATTCTATTCTATCGATTTTGAGTCTAAGATGGCAAAGAGACTTAGAGTCTAACTATGTATTATGACCTATGTTATGTTCATATGAAGTGATGTTTCTAGCATATGATATGCTTTGAAAATTTTTAAATTTTTGCTAAATTTCCTATGAAAATGTGATGAATGATGACTATGGGCTTCTATAAGAACTCCGAGAGGTCAAGTACGCCATGTTAGTTCTAGGGGGTACTCCTCGGTCGTGACAGTATATGAATTGATGTTGTATTGTTTTTTCCACTTATGGTGGCGGTGTTTACTTCTTGTCTATCTATACATATTGTGATCATTGCCTTGAGGGAAATAGATGCAAAGTGGATTGTTATTATGACGATCATGAGTATGAAGGTGTGCTATGAATGTTATTTATATAGTCATCAATGTTAGTATCATGATTAAGGTGTATTGATTATGTAGAATATAATGTGAATGATAAGTTCTAGGGATGAGGTGTGGTCTACATGATTTATTATGTTTAATTCTATTGTGGAATGACCCCTACCTATATAACCCTATATGAATGTGTAATCTTGTATATGTTAGGATTTCTCTATTCAATGTTGAATGTGCTCTTGTCTCCTATGATGAAATGTGGGTGTGTGGTCTATAATACCTAAATGCTCTATATGGGAGTTGTTCATGATTGGGCGGATATTGTAAATGTATTGTGATCCTTTGAAGGAAGGTTTCCTCAATAACAACGTTGTTTCTATTATGTGATCATGAGGACCAATATGCACACACACTCCATGAATAACTATGGGTATGATATGTTTATGGTGTCAATTGAAAGGATAATTCTCATATGCACCTTTATATCTTATTATGCATGAAAAGTATATGATAGTAAAGTATGAAAATGTGTTGTATGAAGGTATTTATGTTAAAGGGTTTCTAACATATGTATACACACACACACATGAATGTATGAGTGAAGGATGTTAATGATAATCTAGTGAATGAGAGTCTCTTAAAAGGTTTCCTCAAGTGTACTCTAAACTAGACTATGTTACGAATGTTATGATTAGGTGAAAGGACATTCTCACATGATGTTAGTTTTGATGAAAGGAGATTCTTATCATATAAGCTATGATCTATGTACATGTTATATAAGGGGTTAATCCCTAAGTCCTATCTTATAAACTAATATTTAAGAAAGACTTAAAGGCTCTTCAAAAAGGGAATATAGCTTGGCACTGGGTGAATTTGACAGTGAAAGGTGTTCCTTCACAAAGGATGGGAGGTTCACCTGATGTTCTCATGAAGTGGAAACTACAATGTGAATTATCATAAAGAGGGTTTCTAGTAACAACCTCCTAGTTCCTTTACTATGTGCTTCCATAGAAACATTAGCTAGTGGATCCACCTTGATGCTATTATGAATGCATATGCCCTATCTTGGCAAGTAGGACACCCTCCTTTTTCTGTAAGGAGTTGACACCAGATTCCATGTTAGCTCACATGGTCTATGTTGGTTATGGCGAAGTTTCCCGAATGTAAAATTAACAAATGGAAGTAAGAATATGAACACTGACTAGGACTACTTAAGAGATGTTACTTAGTGTGGGTAAGGGAATGGGACTTTACCTATACATTGCACAAGTAGGTCTTGAAGGGAATTTTAGGATAAGTTTTTTATGTGTGTGTGTGTGTGTATATATATGTGTGTGTGTGTGTGTGTGTGTGTGTGTGTGTGTGTGTGTGTGTGTGTGTGTGTGT
>NC_028637.1:60474626-60477449 GCF_001406875.1 Solanum pennellii
TATATATATATATATATATATATATATATATATATCTTATGCATGACATTGTGGTGTTAACATACTTGTTATGACTAATATGCATGATGTTAGTCTAATTTGATATACATGATGATGGTCTCACTTAGTATGCATGTTGTTGGCTAGACTTGTCATGATGATGTATGAGGTAAACGGAAATGCTTGTGATCTCCTTGTTGGTTTACTTGGTATGTGTGAGGCTATGGGGCTTCACATATACATTGCACTAGTATATGTAGATTGGGGCTATGAGTAAGGTCTTATGATGTATTAATGAAATAAACTCTAAATATGCAATGTTGACTATGGTTTCATTATGGTGATATTTATAGTATGGACTTGTATGTTTTCTTGATATGTGCATACAGACTAAATGGATTATGACTATGATGTAATAAATGAATGAGTTCTTGTATGAGGTCTATGAAGTATGTGGGTATCATTTCTAAGGTTAAATGAATATGTTGTGAATTGATGAATTTGATGTGCCTATTCTAGGGTTTCTTCATAGGAACACTTGGAGTGAATAGTATTAAGGGATGCTACTTGCACATTGCACACTAGTGTGACTTGGGGTTGTCTTAGGTGATGGTTCTTATGTAAAGGTTTGTTTCATGATATGTTATGTCCTTATGAATGTATGTGATTGAATTGATGAAGGTTGTGTGAGGTGATACTTTGGTATGAATGATGGAATGGGACACTATTAATGGATTGCATTAAGTATTACTTAAGGGTTGCTTTAGGTAAATGAGTTAAAATAAAAAGGAAAGGTAATATATTGGAGATATTGAATGTGTCTTAAATGTGATAAATGACTTTATGTGTTGTTGTGAATGGTATTCTTGACTAATATAATATATGTGTACTATATTGTGTTTATTGTATCAAACGTTCAAAAAGTTTCTCTAAAAGACATGATGCATGGTTCTAACTAAATGTCATCTTTAAAGCATGTTTTTGCATGGTTATCATACTTAATGCATTCTTGTACTAATATCATTCTTCTTCATCTTTTTACACCAACTTTAGGAAGTGATGGCAAAAGGATCTTTCCTAGAATGAAGAGCTTGGATTACGATTTCCAAGTTCGAGTTTGTCCTTAATGATTCAAGGACCTTTATGTTAAAAGATTATTTAAGTTCATGTAATAGTATATAAATATTATTTTATATTGTTAAGGGTCGTGACCCTATTCTATTGAAATTGTGTCTAAGATGGCAAGACGAGACTTAGTCCTAACCATGTACTATTGGTCTTTAATGAAATGACTTTTTAGTCTTGTGTTATGGTACGAAAAAGTTCTAAATTTACGCTAATTTTATGACAATGCGATGAATGAACGATAAGGGCTTGTATAAGACCTCCGCGAGGTCAAGTATGCCATGTTACTTCTAAGGACTACTCTTCGGTAGTGACAATTTTATTCATGCTCAAATGATCCATCACAAAAAACAAAACATCATCTAGATAATTATGGGTAAGTCAACTATGTCTTGCATTCTCAAGTACCCACTTGTATCTTTCAATCACAAGTATATCTTGACTAATTCTTTCAAACTAATCAAGCATAATAAGTTTAACAATCCAGCATTAGGATTATAATATCTAATACTCAACCCAATGAGATGAGGGTTAGACTAGATCTGGACTTCTTAAGCTCTAGACCTTTAGTCAATTCTCAAATCATGCTAATCAATTTTTCCTACACTTAACCCTCATTCTCAAGAAAGATCACGATAAATAGGCAAGTCTTTGGGTTGATCACTTACTTAGAAGATAATTAAAGTATGAGATAAATTAGCGAATGAAAGACTCATATCATAAACAAGATAATATTCAATTTATTGGAAAATCACAAAACATGAATAAAACTACAATATCTAAATTTGAAAATAAACACTACAACTATGAATATTCAAGCAAAACCAAGAGTTTAAGAAAGATCTTAAATTTTACACATTTATGCTCCCAATCTTCACTCTTCAAGTTGAGGGGTGACTCTCTCCTCTCAAATTAGGGTTGATTATCTCTATGATAGGTCTAAGATATGTGATACATTTTTAGAAATGTTAAAATAAAACACTGCATCATTCTAGTCCTTCTTACACTAGCGTAGACATTCAGACGCATATGCGACATTCATAGTGGTGATCCCTTCTCCCCATGCATAGATCCACTATCCGTTAAGAACTGTAGGGATGATAATTTCCCTCACTATATCGCCTATTTATTTTGTAGGTATGGGCTTGTTGATGTGTGCCCTGTTGCGTAGGTGCGATGGACCTAGAATATCATTAGATAAGATTACATTCCTTGTGTGCCCTACAAAATATTACCGAGGGTCTGTATACCAAGGATGCGTGAACAAGAAAGAGAATATAAGTCCTCTCAATGACGGAGGGCCCACTTTCTTATATGCTTACATAAGGGGAACACTGAGTATCATAGATTAGCCAATACACATGTGGAAACAATAAAATCAAACTATATTCTTATTAATACTACATATTTATTCTTCTCCTATAAATCTACCTTCCTTCCAATTAAATAAACCTATAGTAACTAAAACTAAATCAAATTGGAATAAGATAAAGAACATATGAATGATTAGAGAGAAAGAGATCTTTTACCCTTTGCCTAGTTTTTTTTTTATCTTAAATCTAAATCATATCTAACACATATATTATCATCTCGGTCATTGATACGCTCAAACTTACTTCTCAAATAAGAAGTAAAGCGGTCGTGTCAAGTAAATAACCCAACTAGTGAGGTTGGGATCGTTCCCACGAGGAAAATAGT
>NC_028637.1:60478990-60487690 GCF_001406875.1 Solanum pennellii
AAGGTTGTTTACTGCATTAGCCACCCTCAACTTATGCTTTTGGCATAAGCTGAGGTGCACATGTCCAAGGAGGGACCAGGGCCAACACATTGTTCCCAGAAAAGATCAGTTGGGGTGAAAAAGAAAGGTCTAATTTAAGCTCAAATTATTTGGATCAAAGAAGGATAAATTTCATTTGGTTTTCTTTAAATTAGGCTAAAAATGGGCTACATTGAATAATGGCCTATGATCCTTTCCTAATTGTCTATTACAGCTTACTTTTAGCAGGACTAACCAGGCAAGTTCTAGCTCAGTACAAATAGTGGACTATTCAAATCTTCCTCACACTCACTTGACATCTCATCACTCTACCAGATTATCAGATACCTAGTTCGAATCTTAGACTTAGGGTCATGCAGTGGTGTACCTCTATGTCATGGTTAGAGCCACACATTTATCAATTACTATGCCTAGTCATGCATCATTTTCCAGTTTATCAGGATATCATTTTAGCCAACATGCTCCACAATTAAACTATGTACAAAAGATATAGACATGCCGGTTCAACAGAAAAAGTAATCAGTCTTTTGGGGAAAAAGAGCACAGGCAAGAAAACCCCAAAAGAGGATAGTGAATTGGGCTACTAAGACTTCACCCTAACACTCACTTTCCATTTACCCCACCCCCAACAAAAAGACATGCAATTGTCCCCAATGCATAAAAAAATTGAAATACTCGAGTGGTACGTGAAGCAAACCTGGGGCGCAAAGTGCCGACGATCAGCACGAACCATTGTGATTATGACGGACCGTCATGGGGTCCATCGTGTCATACTTAGACTATGTATATATGGAGAACCCTGAAGGAGAGTCTCTGACTAGTATGATGGTATGTGCAGGACGGACCGTCATATGTACGACGGTCCGTTGTGGGTGTCCGTCAGAGGACACTTGAAAAAATGTGGAGACCCCTAGGAGAGGGGTCTCTGACCGTCATGACGGTCATGCAGGACGGTTCGTCGGAGGTATGACGATCCGTCGTAGTTGTCCGTTTGAGGATACTTAGAAAAATAGAGAGAGACCCTTAGGAAAGGGGTCTCTGACAACCAGAACGGTTGTGCAGGACGGACCGTCGCATGTGTCCGTTGAAGGACACTTAGAAAAATATGAGAGACCCTTAGGAATAGGTTCTCTGACAACCAGAACGGTTGTGCAGGACGGACCGCCGACAAGATGACGGTCCGTTGCGTGTGCCCTAGTTTGAACATAACAAAAAGACGTACCTGGCACGACGGATGCTACCATTACTAAAAAGAAAAAGAAATAAAAAAAAACTATAAGTATTGGGTTGCCTCCCAACAAGCGCCTGATTTAACGTCGCGGCACGATTGAGGATACTTGATTACTCAGACTTCATCAAGATGGTATGCCTCTTACTCTCCGTGTATTTGGCATACAAGGAGGGTGGTTCTGCACAAATAAAAAACAATAAAACAAAGTAAAATCAAGAAAATATCAACTAAACTATAGTAATAAGTTCAAGTTAATCTAAAAGCTACTTTCCCAGGCAGCGGCGCCAAAACTTGATACGCTCAAACTTACTTCTCAAATAAGAAGTAAAGCGGTCGTTTCAAGTAAATAACCCAACTAGTGAGGTTGGGATCGTTCCCACGAGGAAAATAGTCTAGACTTAACTTTAACCTATTATTACTATTGTTTGGTCAATGACTTCCTTGGAAAGTAAAAACAATAAACTGGGGGTTTCTATTTCTAAATGAATGAAAATAACAAACGAAATTGAAAGAGACACTTAACAGCTTTGAATGTTGGAATTTAATCAATTAATGAAAGAAACTAGGGTTTACGTGTTCCCCACAGGTTCATAACTTGATAATTCTAACTATAACAATTCTTTCCTATTATCTTGCATGCAAAGTGATAAGTTATGTATTTCTAAATTCTTGGTCCGACATCTAAAAAATTTCACTCCGCACCTTGGTCCGGTTACGTGTGTTGCTTTCCTAACCCTTATCTTTACCTCATATTAAGCATCGCATTCGATATTTGACTCAGTTATTACCTCGTACCAATCAATACTAGCCTATTTGATAGTATACACTAAATCTATGTTAATAATTCTTTTCCTATTATCTACCATCTTGGTCTGGCAAGTAGCATTAAGGCGATTTCTAACGTTGGCCATCCGTTAAAAAGACTTCTAAGCGAAAGAATTATTAATACATGCAAGACACTATTCTAGAATTGTTATTTTAGTTAGGGTTTATCTCATTATTTGCCTATGGTTCCCACAACCCTAATTCTAGAGTTTAGTTACCCATAGTCATAATTACAATATTCAAATATATGATATAAGAATTCATGTACTTACCTCAATGAGAAAGAGTAAAATCCAAAAGTTCGCTTGATTAATCAACAAAAATCACCAACACTCTATGATAAAAGTCTCAAGATAACCTAATAATATAGAGTCTAACAATGGTCCCAACTCCGACCATGGTCCAGAGTCTAACCTAATAATTAAAGGTCCAGACTCCGACATCTAAAACGAGGTTTTTCGAACTATTTATAGAAAATAAAAACCTAATTATACAAGGACTCTATTTGCTTGAAATCTGTCAAAACGCGGCTGGGTCGACGAACCACGCGACGGATCGTCATGGTCACGACGGACCGTCTTGGACTCCGTCGTCCCATACTTGTGCAATTTCTTCTGCTGCTCTTTTCATTACCATCGACGGCAAGTATGACGGACCGTCATAGGCACAACGGTCCGTTGAGGGTCTTCGTTCCAAAACACTTCAACTCTTGGAATCTGGGTACTGGGATTACTTCTCTGAACTTCATGACGAACCTGCAGGACGGACCGTCACAAGCTGCGTAACCCCACACTTGGTCAGACTTCCCCATCTTCCTTCAGCAGCTGCACTACGCTGCCACCTACAGACCGTCACAGGCACGACGGATTGTCATAAGCTCCGTAGGTGGTCTCTTCTGCATTTCTTCGCTCAAAATCTCCGCATTCATCTTTGGACAGATTTCCTGCAAAACAAAGAGAAACTTATATAAAAATTAGCACAAAAAGGCTTTTGGACACACTAAACTTAAGGAAAAAGTATTAATAATACCGTGAAACCACGGTATCAGTCATATTTTAGCATTGTGCTCAATCATTTCCACATAACGTAAAACAATTAAGATTGAATGCATTCAAAACTTTATGATCATCTCGTTTACCTTTTCTCGAGGTATCCACAATGAAGATGAAATAAATGTATAAATCAAGTTATTGAAAATTACAGAAGTCATGAGAGTAATGGGAGATTGAAAAATGGGTAATGAAGAGGTCTAGTCAAAGAAAATACAAAACATTTGATTGTGAGATTAAAAAAATTAAACGTTGAAATTACTTATATTGATAAGTATGTTATACTTTAACTGCTTCAAAAAGACAATTAATTAAACTTTAAAAGTAGTGTCAAAATAAATGATTTATTTTAGTACTTCATGAACAAACTAGCTAGTTGTAACACTCCGAAAAGTGAAGACCTAAGCTAGAGCATCATAAGTTGATCTAAGGTTGAAAATACTGTTTTAAGACCTTAATTAATGTCTAAAAGTCATCTAAGAAGTTTTAGAGCCAAGACGTCAAGGAAAGACCTTGACATCCGGAAACTAGCTAAATTTTTAACTAATTGACGTCCCTATGTTTGGTGAAGGTTTTGGAGGGCCAAATGAAGTATAAAACTTGTAAAAGGAATTTAAATATGCCAAATGTAGTATAGAGGGTCTAAAAATCCGGTGACAACTCCCGAAGGACCACCAGAAGAGTCTTTGAGGAGGACCAAAACCTTGGCAAGCAAACTCCCGAAGGTTTCTCGCGACGCATGCACTCCACGAAGCTCACTGCATCAAACCGTATTTCAAAAATAAAATCTGAAATTAGCCCCGCGACGCGCACCCACTTCCCTGATTTGTTAGAATCGTATTTTATGTATTTTGAGTTCACAAAAAGACCCGATTAAGTGAGGGGCCTTTTGGATAATTTAGGGTGTGATTATACATAGACTAAGGGACATTGTTCAGTAAATTGTCACTCACCTAAATCAAATTCCCCAAAAAACTCAAAAGCTCTCACCTCTCTCTACTTTCTCCCTACCAAATCCTCCGTTCAAGGAAGAACAAAGCTTGAAGAAGAAGACTAATTTATCTAGGATTTCACTTAAATTTCATAGATTAATCTTCATTAAGGTATGGGTTCTTCACTCTTGGAATTCCGTTCTCCAAGAGGTCCTTTCAAAGTTGATTTCTAAATTAATCAATTCCATGGGGTTTTCTAATTCTAATGGGTTTTATTCTAAACTTCAAATTGATGATAAATTGTGATTGCCTATGACTAATTAAGGGTATATTGTTGGTTAATTGGTGTTAATTGATGCAATTTCATGTAGATCATGTCCCTTTCCCTAAATTTCCCAAATTTTGGATCTTGCTTATGAATTGATGGGAATTGAAGTGTATAGATTGTTAGACTTGTTTTAGCTATTCTAATTAAATCACGGAATGCCTAGGGTAACGTATTGTTGGTATTGGATCTATTTCTTGAATAATTCATAATGAACCCTATTCCCCTAACCCTAGGTTATGAATTGAAGTTAATTGGGATAGTGATGATGCAATTGACCTAGCTATTGTATTAATTACTATTGTGTGATGATATTACACCCATTGTTGGGTTGAATTGGATTGCTCATGGTAAAACCATGGATGATGGATTGTGAAGGAGATCAGGTAAGTTTTTAAAATCCTAACCTTTACTTTAATAATGATAACCTGAGTTTAGAGCTGAAGTTACATTAAAGTATACCTGATGATGAGATTGATTAGGGTTGGTATGATGTTGAATTGAAATGGCTTGTGAGTTGTTTGCTAAGATGTATAGGTTATAAGGATGGTGATAACTTACCAATGTGCCTTATTATGATGTGACTATGTAAATGTGCTAACCTCAGATGTACAATTGTAATGAAAGGAAAATACTCATGGAATTCATATTGGGCTATGATGATGATTATATAAGGGATAGACCCTATGAACTAAAACTAAGCAATCATTGTTAATGAAAGACATTTCAAAACAGACTCTAGCTTAGCACCGAGTGAACTTGAAGATGAGGGGTGGAGCTTTCCCAAGGAGGGAAGGTAGGGTTCACCATAGCCCTCACGGGGTGGATATCCTCATAGCCCAAAAAGGGCATATAGTAATATTTCCATGAAAGCCCCCAAGCTCCCTAAACTATGTTTCTTCGATTAAAATACAAGATAGTGGATCCACCTAGATGTTATGTTCATGTTTGGTCGTACTTTGGCCGGTAGACCACCTTCCATCGGTGTAAGATTTTACAACACCGGATTCCACACTTAGCTCATGTGGTCGATGTCGGTTAAGGCAAGTCTTCCCGAAAGTAAAATGAAGTAATGAAGTAAACACCAACTAGGGTGACTTAAGAGGTTTGACTTAGCCTAGGTAGGGGTATGGGACTCTACCTATGTCTTGCACTAGTTTAGCTTGAGGGAAGCCTTATGAGGTTGTTATTATGTTCTATAATGTATATGTTATTTATGTGTTGACTCTTATATGTTAATGACACTATGTGATATGGATTCCATTTATGAACATGTGGTTGGTCTCTATTGATAAAGTATGATGATGTTATCTCTTTATGATATAGTATGTGAAGTTGGGCATTGCTTGTAGTTCTTGTTGAGTTTTACTTGGTTGAGTAAGGTTATGGGGCTTTACTTGCACTAGTGGACTTTATGAGGGTTCATGAGTAATAGTCTTGTTTAGGTTATGATGTTATAAACTCTAATGCCTGCTTGTTGATGTTATAACTTGATGATAGAGTTGTCTCGATTATGTGCTCAATTAAGTTGATATGCATGTTGACTTGACTAGACTTGATATTGTTGGTCTTGTGTTGTATATAGTCTTGACTTAATGGTTATGTGTTTATTGGCTTATATGAGTTCTTGGATATGCATAATGCTTTTCAAAGTAAATTAGCATGTTTTGAACAAATGTCCTTTTTAGCATGATTTCACTTGTTTTATGTGCATATAGTCACATGATTTCACTTGTTTTATGTGCATATAGTCATACTTAGTACAAGTGTGTACTAACCCATTAATTTTTTCAGTAACTTCTAGCAAAGAATGTTGGATTTGAGATGAACAAGTGATGCAAAATGTGGTAAATCAAATTTTCTAATTAAAATATTTTTCCTAGTAAAGAATGTTGGAATTCAAAAAGTACATGATTTGAAAAGTGGCAAATGACATTTTTCAATAAATTTCATCATATAAAAAGGGTTGGATTTAAAGAAGAAGAAGAGCAGAAAAAAAGTGGTAAACCAAATTTTCCAATTGAAACTTATTATTTTCCTTAGTAAAGAATTTTAGATTTAAAGAACATAAGCTCAAAAAATGACAAATCAAATTTTTCGATGAACACATTATTATTATTTTTCGATTAAAAATATTGGATTGAACGAAGTACAAGAGCTGAAAATTGTGATAAATTAAATTTTCCGATGAAAACTTACTTTTTTTCTCTATAAGAATATAAATTATAAAAACAAGAGTAATAAAAGTGGTAAATCGAAATTTTCAATGATTCTTTAATTTTTCCTAATAAATAATGTTGGATTTAAAGAAATGAAGTAGCTAAAAAAAGTGGTAAATCAATTTTTTGATGTAAACTCATTTTCTATTCTTATTATAGAATGTTATATTTAAAGAACAAGAGCAGAAAAATGGTATATCAAGTTTCCTGACGAATTCTTTATATTTTTAATAGTAAAATGTAAGTTTTGGGTCGTGGATCGCCCAAGTAGACCAATCTGACCCGATAGAATTTTCTCTAAACCAATTCTCTTTACTTAATTAATTAAATTGATAATCTTTTATGAAGGATAAGGGGAACAGTTACAAAGTAACTACACAACTTCTCCTTGAAAGACTCCTAGTGGGGATTAGGGTTGTTCATGGTTATAGTTATAAAACCAAATCAAATCACAACTGAAATAAATCAATTTTTAAAAAATTAATATTTGATTTGGTTTGGTTAGGTTTGTTATAAATATTTAAAAATTAATACTATTTTGTTTGATTTTGATTTTATTAAAAATCAACCGCAAAAATAACTAAACCAAACCGAGAAGTTATATATATAAATTTTATAATTATTTATAAATAAAATATGAGTATTTTGATATATTTTAATTAACTTAAGTTTTTAATTTTTCTAATTTCTGATGCCCAACACTTAAATTTAAGTTCAACTATTAAAAACCTTAAGTCTAACCCCTCAATATTCATTATTTGAAATATCACACTTTCTCTATTCTTTATAAAATTTCTAATATAGCGAATAGTTTAAAGTTCAACCTAAAAAAGATGGTAATTGATTAGTTTTGACTACGAAATATTGTTTGTTTTTCTACAAGTAATAATTTAAGAAGTGATTTTATTAAAAATTCTATTGATAAAATGTTGTGATCTCAAGAATATTGAACCAACTTTATACTATTGACAATGAATTTTTTTTAGTTTCTGAAACTTCGTACATTAGATGAATCACTTTGTTTGTGTAATAGATTTTTGTAATTATTCATGTATTAGGCGTTTGTGTCTATCAAAATGTGTACATCCTCAACAAATTTATTCCTTTCGAACTGAAAAAAATGAAAAATCTAAAGAGAACCGAAAATAACCAAACCGACATTGATTTTTTTTAATTTGATTTGATTTGGTTGGAGTGTTTTAAGCTCGATAAAATTAGTTTGATTTTGATTTTAACTAATAACCGATCCAAATCGAACCATGAGCACCCCTAGTGGAGTGTCTTTTAAAATGTGAGAAAAACAGGAGACAATGAAAAATAAAAGATCTAAATAAAAAAGAAACGAAATAAAAAACAAAAAACTCTTAGTTTGTGAACTACACTATTTTTCATAAGAGACACGAAGTCGATCTTGTGATACTCGGATTTGGAGTGATACAACAAAGGTACTGTCAAATTTTTTTGCTGCAAGTATTAAGGTACACAATTTTTTGTTGTTTTCCATTTAAAATCATTCATTGGTACCAAAACATGGTTTATTAATTCCATTTTTTGATACATCTATGTGATTTCACTGTGTTGTTAAAAAATGAAAGTGATTTTGTGGTTTATTTGTTTAAGAAAATATGTTGTTGTATTCTATCTTTTTGGATCTGCATGTTCAAAACTGTGCATGAAACTTTGATTTTATGATATACTAGTTCTTAGATTTTCATAAATATATTATAATTGTAAAAAAGATTAAAACGAAAGAGCTATGTTTTTTGTTATTATTGGCTGGTTTTGAACTATTTATTCCAAAAATACAGCTTTAGTTAGTTGCGAATTAGAAATTTTTTATTCAATATTTTTGTTTGAAACATAATTTTTAATGATCTTCTAGTTCCTATATTTTCTTAAACATATTATAATACTACAAAATTTAAAACAACTGAGATATGATTTTTTGAAGTTGGGATGAAAATTACAAAAATAAAACTTTTTGACCTTTATTTCAAGGATTATTTTTTTGAGAAAGTTTTTGTGTCCTTTTAGGATTACTCTTTTGGAAAAAGATTTTGTATCCTCTTTAAGGTGGATT
>NC_028637.1:60488393-60509831 GCF_001406875.1 Solanum pennellii
TATATTGGTCTTGATAATTCGTGGCATAATACATAAATATGACCTTTAACTTGGCTTCAAATTATAACTTTGACCTTTAACTTTGATAGTGCAAAATATATACTTTAACTATCCAAAATTTAAACAATAAAACACTCAAATGTTTCAGACAAAACGTGTGATATACAAATGCTCTGACGTGGATAAGTGAACCACTTTTAACCACCTGATCAGTCGTTATAAAAAAATCAATGACAAAATAATTGGGGCCAAGAAAATTTTTTGGTGGTAACTTGTAATTTCCTAACCTAATCTAGATTTGGGTGAAAATTGAGGCATGAAGGTGTAGGGAAATCTAGTAATTAATGAGATATCTAATAGTGAATTTTATTTCTTTAGTGGATAGCTAAGATGATAAGGAACCTATACCAATTTACAGAATCGAATTTGGGCGAGTAGAACTTCCGAAAATGATCCTTTCATGAATGGTTACATTCTTTCTCTGTCGATGCCGCTGGAGTGGGGTAGCGACGCAGCTGTAGCGGGCCAAACACGACTTAAAGTCTCTAATAAACCCCTAGACGACCATAATTGGTATTTTTTTACTTTAAGGTCTAAGGAGGCGACCCAGACATGTTCTTGACAACTTTTCACCATTCTTGAGGCTAAAGGTAAGGTTATAATAGAAGTGTCAAAATTGGTTGGCCCAACCCAACCCAACCCTAACAGGCTAGAGGTTGAATGGGTTGGGGCGGGTGGCCCTTTAATTAAAGTACTAATAAAATAGCAGCCCAGCCCAGCCTTAAGCAGGCCATGGGTTGGAACGGGTTGACCCTTCAACCAAAAAATGAATAATATTACTCTCTTAGAAAGAGTATCGAACATTGACGTCTATGAACACGACATCAATTCATACAAAAATTCATTTATAAATCATACACTTTGGTGAATACTTACAAAAATACATTTATGAATCACACACTTTGGTGAATACTTTCATAAAGAATACATAATAGCCAACGTTAACTAGGTGGCTTAAAAGATTTCCGTCAACTCAAGACAACCTAAATACTTAAAAAATCTAAATTTCTAAATATTACATGAATCATAAATTAAATTTTTAAAACTCTGCTTCCGCTTTCACCATCAATCACATTTGAATCAACATGTGATATTGTTTCATTAAGAAATTCATCTTAATCTACAATTCACCATACAAGATGATATTGCAAAAGACTTGATTTTTTAATTTTCAAAATATTTATTGATAAAATCTTTACAAAAACAAACACTACTAAAAATATATATAAAAATATTTTAAAAAATTAATAGCCCACGGGCTGGCCTTTGAGGCTTGCGGGTTGGGCCTACGAGACCACGGGCCAAATGGGGTGGGCTAAAAATCCTCGTTCCTAAATGGGCCAAAAATATTAAGCCCAACCCCAGTTATTTCAAGGGTTGTGTTGAGCCGGCCTCGCGGGCCAAATCCATTTTGACAGCTCTAGTTTTAACACATCGAATCCGTTTTTTGATCTGTAGAACCTATTTTCTTGGGTTATTATCGATTGGGGAAGGTTTTGATCTAAGAATTATTATGAAAATCACTAATTTGGGTATTAGGATCTTGGGGGTGCCTAGGGTTATTGGGTGGTTATAGTCTGAATAATTCGACCTTTGATTATTGATACTTGGGTATATTAATTATTGTAGACCTAGAACAAGCGGAAAGAATCTTAAAAGGGAAGATTCAAGTGCCTTAGGGAATTTAATCTTGGATTCGAGGTAGGTGATATTTGTGCTTTCATGTTGGTGTGGTATATGTTTATGATTGATTCATTATAATGCATGTATGTGTGAGAATGTTGCATTATTAATCACACACTATGTACATGAGTATGAATGAACAATTGTAAGTCGTGAACCACCTCTTTTTATATGATCTTAATGATGTACTGGTGTATGTGATTGTGGTGTGTTAATGGGATCGAATTGCCACGTTCAAAAAGCTAACTTGGATTGAATTTCGACGTTTTGACATAAATAATCGATCGAGTTTCCACATTCCGGCACAACTATGGGATCGGCTTGCCACATTCTGGCAAGCTAACTAGGATCGGGTACCACGCTGGTGCATTAACAATTTGAGTTTGGGTTCCATGAGAGGACCAACTCCTTGTTATAATTGTACTTATTGTGTATGAACTATGACTTATGACTTCTCAAAGAGTTTTACTTAGTGTGAGTGGAGGAGTGGGACTACATTCATACATTATACAAGTGGAATTTAAGAGTGGTTGTGTTGTTGTTCTCTTATGCTATGTAGATTGTCTTAATCAATGTTTTTGATATTTGGTATGTTACATGGTTATACTGTTGTTTTGAATTACATATGTTTCATTTATTGGGATAGTCGCGTGATCCTACCAGTATACGGTGGTTGTGTACTGATTCTTCACTTACACTTATTTTTTTTGAGTACATGCATCTTCCGGCGGCTATTGCCAAACCTCGTTTAGAATATTAGTGACCATTTCGATTTCAAGGGTGAGTTAGTTCTTCTAGGCTTTCTTGAGTTCTCTTTGTTTAAGTCAACTCTCTTCGGACGTAGACTATTGGTTAAGTTGTTATCAGTTTCGAGGTTGTGCCCCTTGTTTTTAGATTTGTCTTTAGAGTTTTGGTACAGAGACTTTCAGGTTTTAGATATTTTATTCCACATTTGTTTAGTTAATTAAACTTGTTTCCGTACTTAATTGCTTTAGTTTTGGTTTAGTTGTTTAGTTTAGGCTATAGTAGCGGTTCTCCAACCGGATGCTTAGTGTGGGTGTCAATCACGACGGTTTGGGTCGTGACAAGTTGGTATCAGAGCCTAGGTTCGTTGATATCATTGTGGGGGTAGGGAGGAAAGAACCATGCTTTCAAAGACCGTTTTTTGACCAGATCCCCCTAAAAACCGTATGTGCGGGTCTCCCCACATGCGACTCACGCCATTAGAGGTGGCCAAGCCCAGCATTCATTCGCAAATCTGTCAGTGCGCCATTTTTCTTCTATACCATGACGAAATAAAATGAGTCTGGTAGAGTCTTGTGGAACAGTACGATGACGTCAGTACTTTTCTTCCTATAGGACTTTAGGAAAAACTCACTTCTTTCTACTCCTTCGTGCTATGACTTGAATCCAATTAGTATATGGGTGATATAAATTGGTATCTTTCCTCCTTCACTCTGTGGTTAGCACTAGAGCAACAGAAGTGGTAACGCCCTCACTAGTTAGAGAGAATGTGTATAGAGTACTAAAAGTTGAATAGGGTTACCCTTTGGAACAAGTATCATTGCCTCAGATAGATGATATTTTGGTCCAATTGCAAGGTGCATCGATTTTCTCTAAGATTTATTTAAGGTCATCATTTAAAGATTGAGACGATTAATAATTGGGTTCAACCAAGTTCTAGATTGAAAGTAGCAGTTTTTTGAGGCTCGCTGGCTACTTTGCCATTGATGGTATGAGTAGTGTTTAATTAGTATCTCTTAATTTCAGTTGGTATCTAAACAAAGTGACTGTCACATCCCGAGAGTAAACCCTAGAAGATATGTCACTCTCGGATTGCAACATGGCGGTACTTGACCTCTCGGAGGTGTTATACATGCCCATAGTTATCATTCATCGCATTTTCATAGGTAAATTTACCGGAAAATTTAAAACTTGCATAGCACATCATATGCTAGAACATCACTTCCAATATATATATGCAAAAATATCATATTTACATAGTTAGTCTCTAAGTAACTTTGTCATCTTAGACTCAACATCATTAGAATACTTTAGGGGCACGACCCTTACAACATAAATCACAAGTAAACTTATTACATAACTTTGCAGTAAACCATGACTTAGGAAATCGTTGAACTTAAGGATTCCTTTCTTTGAACTTGGAAATCACATATCAGGTTCTTCACCTTAGAGACATCCTTTAAGCATCCATAACATACACTTTGTGTAAAAAGGTAGATAAGAATGGTGTTAGTTCAAGAATGCACTAAGTATGGCAACCATGCAAAAACATGCATTTAAAAGGGACAAATCCTATATTAAACGCATTAAGACCATGGGTGCTAAACACACTAAGACCATACATGGGTGCTAAACACATTAAGACCATGGGTGCTAAACACATTAAGACCATGGGTGCTAAACACACTAAAACCATGGGTGCTCCACTTAGCAAAAGTAGAACATTAACACATGCTAGCATATTAGGTGATATAACTTGCTAGATCCTATGTGGCAAGCATAGTTTATGGAACTTGGAGGCATACATGGAAATATCACTTTATGCATTTTGGGCTATGAGGCTAACCACCTCGTGAGGACTATGGTGAACCCTACCTTCCCACATTGGGAACGTGTCACCCCTCATCTTCAAGTTCACTCGGTGCTAAGCTAAGTTCCCTTTACTGAAAAGCCATCATTATCTTTACTTTATAAAATATAAGCTTTAGGATATTGACTCCTCATATGCTTAGCTCACAGCTCATAGATGAGAGTTCATCAGTCTAAATCATGTGAGAAACCCTTTCACATGGACATAACACATTCAAGCACCATATAATTTAGGGTACTCTTGGGAACACCTTCCAAGTGCCCCTCTATTGACTAGATCATCATACACACGTGTGTGTATACATATATGTGAGCAATCCTTTCACATAACACATTAAGACCATACATGTTCTTACATTAATGTATAAGTTTATTTATGACAAATCCTTTCATATTAAACACATTAAGACACTATGAACATTCATAATATAACCATGTATTCACATTCATTTACATAAAAAAAACAAACCTAGGAACTAATCTATCAAGGCACACATGTGCAATTCATAGAAAAGGTCACATACCCTTTCCTAAACTAGTACACTTTTAAAGTCATCCTCGTTAAGGGATACATAATCATACATCATGAACATATACTTTACATGCATAGTAGTAGACACAAGTGCATATGAGAATGCCCTTTCATTAGACACCATGAACCTATACTACTTGTAAGAATGCATGAAGTGTGAGTGTATGTACATTGGTCAACATGATATCATAATGGATATCAACAACACCTTCAGGAATACATCCTCTTAGGACCACAATTCACCTTCAAGCATAGAACACACAACACATACTAGCATAGGAGACAAGCTAACTTCAATACTTGCATTCAAGACTCCTAACCATAGCTAATGACACATTGATATAAGGGTACATAGGTAAAGGTTCATCAACCATCACAACTCATCAATGGCAGCACCTAAAACTATCCCTAACATAGTTATGCACATGCTTATACAATAGACATACAACCTAGATCACAACTAGAATAGAAGACTAGGCATGAGACTTCAAATTGTGTGATCATCACCACCACACATTCATACCACAATATCCTTCAAGGCCATGATCACATCACATATATAATAACAATGAACTAAACACCTCAACCATAAACGGACCATACCACACAACTCCATACGAGGCTACATCAACTAGCAATTCTATATAAAAGTAGAGGAGAAGAGACATTCTTACCAATTCATCAACATTTAATCATCATTGAATAATACTCATGTTTCATCAACAATTCAAGTATTGTGAAGTAGATAAATGTACATTAACATGGACGAAATCATGCATGAACCTCAACAAGATCATGATACTAACATGTACACTACTTTACCAATTCAATAAAGAGTAAAGAGACATAGATCACTTACCAATATTCCTTGACTTGATCATCATGATCAACATTCATAATTCATCAAAATAAAATATAGGTCAGTAGATAAGGAGATCATAACCTAAATGAAATCTTACTTCAATTTCCCTAGAATCGAGATCATACAATTGATCTATATTAACAATCAATAGAAGATAGAAGAACATAATCAATACTATCTAATCTTCACGCTTTGATCTACATTGGATCTATTACATCTAATTCATAATACATTCACATGATAGGCAGTATCTAACAATCAATTTAACATAATTGATTCACATTATAATCCTCCTAACATTAAGATCATAATAACCAATACATAGGCTAAAACGAGATTGGGATGGATCATGGGTTCAACATGGTATTGGATTGAAATTCACTTTAAATCAACATATAATCAACAATTTATCATAATCATGCTTTTCAAATCAATTTGACAAAGAACCCATTACTAGATTGAATGATAGGAAGTTTGATCACAATTTGTCGTCGAAAACTTTGAGAAAAACACTCTAGATGAAAGGTTATCTAGAGATGAAGGAGCACCATACCTCATTGTAGAATAAAACACTAAAACTTGATGAATAAATCTTGAGAATCCACCACCATGGTTGTTCTTGAGCTTCATCTCCAATGGAGGTTTCTAGAGAGGATATTTTGGGAGAGGGAATTGGGAATGGGGTTCTCACGTTTTTTAACCGACTTAATAAACCCAAAAATAACAAAATAAACCACCTAGGGTCTGGTTAGGACGTGGGGTGAATTTCCCATTCACCCCTTCAATAAAATAGTCATCTGGCAGTTTGACACAACCTGCATAGACGGACCCATCGATGCCTAGTAGATCCAACGACAGACTATACTACTGGCCGTCCTTTGAGTTTGAGGCATGTCAACTAACTTGAGACTTCACCAGGCTAAGTCTGTGATATTCTACAGGGTTGAGAGTTTGTTTGAGGTATAAATAAAAGAGTGCCTCGGTATTAAGCACTAGCGGCAGTGATCATGAATTTTGAGAGTGATGGTACTGAAGAATATGGGTCATTGGTTGCGGCACTTGATCGAGGTGATGTTTCGTTCAAACCAAAGAAGTTGGAGTTAGATATGAAGCATCGCGAGTCTCCACCCACGAAACCATACATTGAGGAGGCCTCAAAATTGGAACTTAAGGCTCTACCACCTGATCTATGGTATGTTTTCTTGGGAAAAGGTGACACTTTGTCAGTAATCATTGCATCAGATTTGAATGTAGAGCAAGTGGAGTGTCTTGTAGAGGTGTTGAAGAGGTTCAAACGAGCCATTGGTTGGACTATTGCGGACATTATTTGGATTCCACCCAGTATTTGTTCACACAAATTCCAACTCATGCCCGATCATAATCCAAGTATAGATCATAAAAGACGGTTAAATCCACATATGCAAGAGGTAGTGAAGAAGGAAATTATTAAGTGGTTGGATGTCGGAGTCATATATCCGATTGCCGATAGAAGTTGGGTATGTCCCGTTCAGTGTGTGACCAAAAAGGGGGGAATGATTGTGGTGCTTAATGAGAAGAATGAGCTTGTTCCAATGAGGTCGGTGAGCGAATGAAGAGTTTGTATGGATTACCGGAAGTTGAATGCAAGGACTGAGAAGGACCGTTTTCCGATGCCCTTCATGGATCAGATGTTGGATAGGCTTGCAGGAATGGGGTGGTATTTTTTCCTTGATGGTTATTCGGGATACAACCAAATCTCTATTGCACCTGAGGATCAAGAGAAAACGACCTTTACTTGTCCTTATGGAACTTTCGCATTCAAGAGGATGCCTTTTGGATTATGTAATGCAACGGCTACTTTTCAGAGATGTATGATGTCGATATTCTCCAATATGGTGGAAGACACAATTGAGGTGTCTATGGATGATTTTTCAGTGATTGGTTAATCCTTTGAGCGTTGTTTAAGTCACTTGGCTGAGGTCCTCAAACGATGTGAAGAATGCAACCTTGTGCTAAATTGGAGAAATCTCACTTTATGGTGAAAGAGGGTATTGTATTAGGCCATCGCATCTCATAGAAGGGAATAGAGGTTGATCGAGCCAAAGTTGAGGTGATAGAGAGACTTTCTCCACCCATCTCTATAAAAGGTGTGAAGAGTTTTCTTGGGCATGCAGGCTTCTACCGGAGGTTTATTAAGGATTTTTCAAAAATTGCACATCCTCTTTGCAAGTTATTTGAGAAAGAATGTAAATTTTATTTTGATGAATCCTGTCTGAAGGCGTTTGGTGACTTGAAGGAGAAGTTGGTGTCTGCGCCCATTAATATTTCCCCGGATTGGAGCAAGCCATTTGAGGTGATGTGTGATGCTAGTGGGGTTGCTCTTGGTGTAGTTTAGGGTCAAACAAGGAATAAAAACCTTTACCCCATTTATTACGCCTGTAAGGCCCTTAATGAATCTCAAAAGAACTATATTGTGACTGACAAGAGCTCCTTGCGGGGGTTTTTGCTTTCGAGAAATTTTGCTCCTATTTGCTTGGCACGAGAGTAATAGCGCATACTGATCATTCTTCTTTGAGATATTTTATGGCAAAGAAGGATGTGAAACCCAGGTTGATTAGATGGGTATTACTGTTGCAAGAGTTTGATTTTGAAGTGAAAGATAGAAAAGGGGTCTGAAAATCAAGTTGTCGATAACTTGTCCAGACTAGAGGATGAAGCTATGTGAGAGTTAGGTGAAAAGGCTGAAATTGATGATACTTTCCCTGATGAGCATGTTTTAGCAGCTTCTCATGACTTCATTCCATGGTTCGCCAATTTTGCGAATTATTTAGGTAGTGATATAGTCCCACCGGACTTGTCCTTTCATCAAAGGAAAAAGTTCATGCATGATTTGAAAAAGTTCTTTTGGGATAAACCATATTTATATAGGAGTTGTGTCGATGGGCTTATTCGTCATTGTGTGCCGGAAGTTGAGATGCTTAGTGTTTTGGAGGCCTGTCATTCCTCGACTATGGGTGGGCATCATTGTGGTATCCGGACTGCCCATAAAATTTTGCAGTGTGGCTACTATTTCCCAACCATCCACCAAGATGCTCATTAGTTTGCCAAGGCATGTGATAGGTGCCAAAGAGATGGAGGTATTTCTAGAAGGAAAGAGCTCCCTTTAAATCCCATTCTTGTAATTGAGTTATTTGATGTGTGGGGCATTGACTTTATGGGACCATTTGTGAGTTCTCATGGGATGAAGTACATTCTTGTGGTGGTTGATTATGTGTCAAAATGGGTGGAAGCCATAGAACTTGAAAATAAAGGGAAGAGTAACACCGCGTTCTTGAAAAAGAACATATTTTCCAGATTTGGCACCCCTAGGGCCATTATTAGTGATGGGGGATCCTGCTTTTACAACAAGTTGTTCAAAGGGTTATTGGAGAAATATGGTGTTCGCCATAATGTAGCCATTCCTTACCGTCCTCAGACTAGTGGGCAAGTTGAGTTGTCAAACAGAGAAATCAAGCAAAGTCTTGCAAAAATGGTGAATGCTAGTAGAACGGATTGGTCAAAGAGGCTTGATGATGCTCGTTGGGCCTACCGGACAGCATACAAGACTCCCATAGGTATGTATCCATACCAACTTGTATATGGGAAGGCTTGTCACTTGCCGGTTGAGTTAGAGCATAAGGCCATGTAGGCAATGAAGAAACTGAACATGGATTGGAATAAAGCAGCGGAACAGAGATTAAATGGGTTAAATGAGTTTGATGAGTTTCGCTTAAAGGCATATGAAAGTTCAGCCCTCTACAAAGAAAAGATGAAGAAGTACCATGACCAAAAGATTAAGAAGCGCGAATTTATGGTTGGGGATTTGGTGCTTTTGTTCAACTCTAGGTTGCGCTTGTTCCCGGGCAAACTCAAGTCCAAATAGACTGGTCCATTCTTAATCTGTCAAGTGTTCCCTCATGGTGCGGTTGAGTTGGAGAACAAGAAGGGTGCAAGGTTCAAGGTAAATAGGCAAAGAATCAGAATCTACCTCGGGCATGCGGAAAATGCGAATGAAGTGGTTGAGGCATACCATCTTGATGAAGTCTGAGTAATCAAGAGTCTTATGTCATGCCGCGACGTTAAATCAAGCGTTGATTGGGAGGCAACCCAATATGTATCCTCTAGCCAACACTAGGTTTTTCTTGTCTTTGTAGGAATAGTTGCATTATTTCGGTTTTTAATCAATGTCATGTGTGAATTATCTTTTATTTCTTTTAAGTCTGTTGGCTAGAGAGTAGTTTAGGGTCCATGTCTAAAAATTTTCCAGAAAACACAAAAAGAATGGCTTATTAGGTGCTCAATGTGCAGGGACCAAATCAAAGAAAATCTGTAGAAATTGGTCTAGAGCACTGATATACGGACCAATCGACGGGCCGTCATCTTATCAATGGACCGTCGATGGTGTCCGTGGATCCCAGGTATGATTTTCAATTCTGTCTAAGTTAGGATACAATCGATAGAGTAGTCGACGGACCGTCGATTGACTTACGGTCCATCGACGAGGAATCATTAGTTCCCCAGAACCCATGACCCGACCCGACCCGACCGGCTATATATCAAAATTCACCCTTTCAGTAACCCCACACCTTTCCAAATTCTCCCCCAACCGTTTCTCTCCCCTTATTCCCACACTCCCCATTCACTCTCACATTTACTCCATCCAAATTTCTCTCTGATCTCTCATTCCCTCATCTTCTCCAAGTTCCCAAAACCCTAGTCCCCCGATTCCCATCCAAATAGAGCACTTTTACGGTCAGTGTTTGAGGCGGGCTTGTTGGTGTTATTTAAAAAGTTCACCCTAACATTCACTACACTACAACGTACATGTATGCCATTCTCATCCACTCAATGAATTCTCGTTCATTTGCATGCGAAAATGATTACACAGTATGTAGGTCTTGACCTAGGGACAACGTCACATTTTTAACTTGTTAAAATCGGGTTTCTTGTCCCTTAGAATGATGGAAAGTGAATGGATTGCGGGTGCTAATTGTCTCTATGAACACTGAATGTTGTGTGATTTGTGGTTTTCCGACTTAGGGCTTGACAGTCTCTTAGAATCTAGGATCGAATTAGAATAATCAAAGCCCTAGGAATGAAAAAGTTGTTGGTAGATTGATATTGAAAATTGGGCGTCTTGATGTGCTTGAAATTGTTTATCTGTGGGGTGCAAAGGAATGGTAAAAAACATTATCTCTGACCAACAGTACGAGACCCCGTCTACGGACCGTCGGTCAATCGACAGACCGTCCGTGGGGTCCATCGATAGAAGCACCATGAATTAGTTTAACTTTGGGATGACGAAAGTGGACTACGGTCTGTTGATTGATCGACGGGCCATTCTTCATGTCCGTCACTTCTAACTTAAACTCTATCTCTGCTACATTCTGAATTTTTCTAAGTATCCAACGACGAAAGTGGACTACAGTTTGACGTTTTATCAACGGGTCGTTCTGCACGTCTGTCGTTTCCAACTACAAGCACTACGGACCTGTAACTTCTAATTTTCTCTAAGAGTCCACCGACGGACCCTATCGACGGACCGTCGATAGAGCGCTTCGTCCTGTTCTGCAGTTTTGCACTTCACTGTGCCTTTCGTTCCAAATTTTGTTTTTGCTTCTCTTGTGTGTATAGGATGATTACAATGAATCTACTAACTCTTCCTTCCAGGTACCAATGGCCTCCAAGCCAGATTTGGTCTATTCCAAATGACGGTCCAAGTCCGTGGCACCTTCACGCTGAATGGTGATTGGCTCGTCGGACGTTGAGAGTGATTCTGAATACATGCCACCAGGCACCCAGACACTGACATCTGCTGTTAGGACCACACGGGGCACGCCCAAGAAGGTGGCGTCTGGCGTAGTCACTGCCTCCCAGTCTGATGAGGAGCGCACACTAACTGACACACCGTCTAGGTCTGCCTCGGGTTTTGAAGGAGCGTCTGGCTCCAAGGAGGCTTCCGGTGCTGAGTTGTCCCACTCTACAGGGTTATATGAGGCCACTGCCTAAGGTTTTGGTTTAGAGGGATCCACTGTTCCGGATGCACCTGCCCACCATGCCTCGTCTGATGAGGCCCAGAGTTCGAAGGATGCTCCGTCACCCCCATATGAGGATCCTTCACCGGTTATGGATCAGCATAACCGGTGGTGCGTAGAGGGCACCATAAGATATACAGGGACGCCAAGTTGCTCAATAATAAGGGGGTCATGACTCGGACTCTGATAGTTGAGTGGCAGGTTCTTACAGAGAGTCTACACACTGTCCCTGCTATAAATGACCTTTTCACCCGCCACCAGCTCGAATGGATGGCTAGGAGCGTGAGACGCTACAGTGAGGAGTTGGTGCGAGATTTCTACGCTTCTTACATAGAGAATCTCAGGGCTTCTTTGGATAGACAGTCTAATCCCGTCAAACAGGCACCATTTACCTATGTTTTAGTCCGTGGCTGCCGGGTGGATATCTCTTTGCCCACCATTCTCCATCTCTTATATGGTGTTGGTACTGATGCCAACAAGGCCCCCCCTCACCCTCGAGTTTGACTACGGTGGAACTTGATAAAGTAGGGTCATTTCCAGCGAGACAAGGATGTGAGAGATACCACCAAGAGGTGGATTGCCCAGCACTTATCCATAAATCGTGAGGGTGCAGACTAGGTGATGGAGCCGTGAGGCCTTATCAAGAAGGCCAACCTCATGTTTGCTGCCAAGTTCATCTGGCTCTTGGTCCGCCACCTCCTATCCCCTACAGCTGCTGACAACATACTCACATGGGATAGAGCAGTCTTGGTTGTTGTTATAGTCGTGGGGTTCGATATTAAATTTTCCAAGGTTGTTGCAGGCGGTTATCCATAAGAGGGATTTTAAGACATCGACCACTTACCCCTTCCCTGTCTGATCTTTGAGTTTTGCAGGGCTACTGGAGTGCCCATTAGGCACATTGATGTTCTTCATACTCCTACTGGGACAGTAGATATCGGTCTCATTAGGGATGAGGCCAATGAGACGGTGCCAAATAGAGGGCCATGAGTGGAGGTGCAGCCATTGGGTGATAACCTCGCAGATACGGTAGAGCAAGCCTAAGGGGCTGATCATGCTACTTTAGAGCCTACCAACACCACCCCAGTTGAGTCTTCCCTGGGCACTAGTGCAGCGCCGAGTTCCTCCCGTTCTACACCATTAGCATCACTCGTCCTGATTGCTAGGGTCCAGAAGTTAGATGTCTAGATGGACACATTGTTGCATCATATCCAGCCTTGGATGCAGAAGTCCATTGTCGAGGCTGAGGATCGGGTTGAGAAAAATATTACCCTGCAAACGGAGAGGAAGATTCAGGCAGTCCACCAGCATCTCGATACTTTTGAGTTGAGATTCCTCGCACGGCTAGCCCCCACTATTGATTTGATGACTCTCTAGGCTGCTGTGGCGAGTCTGAGGGCTGGTGTTGATGCCATTTTGGATGTGCGGGTACTTGAGCCTGAGGCCACACCTGCGGAGCTTACTGAGGATACGGTGCTTAGTGCACTGTTCCAGACCACCACTGCGCCACCGCCTCCACCACGTGAGCGTGCAAGAGGCACCAGTCCAGAGAGATTGAGGAGGCTCGGGCTAGGAAAAAGGAGCACACTAAGATGGAGGCCGCGAGGAGAGCTTCTTTGGTAGATGAGGAGGCCTGACAGATGAGGGCTCGTGAGATAGCTGCTAGGAAGTCTATCTCCAGGCTTGATAATGTTGAGAGGAGCACCACTGAGGATGCTGACATTGCTTCAGACACTATTGATGGTGTCCCTACTAGTGATGGAGCGAGTTCCGGGGAACCGAACCCGCTAGCCTGTTGATCGTCGGCGCTATGTGCCTCAGGTTTGCTTCACAAACCAACTTATTTTATATTTCTTCTCATTGGGGACAATTTCATGCTTTCTTGTTGGGGGTGGGGTAAATGGAAAGTGAGTGCTAGGGTGAAGTCTGAGTATACCAACTCACCATCCTCTCTTGGGTGTTTTCTTACCTGTGTTCTTTTGCCCCAAGAGACTGGTTATTTTACTGTTGAACCGGCATGTTTAGTATCTTGTACAAAGTGTGAATGTGAAATTTGAAGGATGATGGCTAGATAAAATGACATCCCGTTCTAAAGAGAATGTTTGCATCATTAGGCATAGTGAATATTGAATGTGTTGGCTCTAAGCATGACATAGAGATACACCATTGCATGACCCTCAATCTAACACTCGAACTAGGTGTCCGAAAATCCGGTAGAGGTAATGAGGTGTTAAGAGAGTGTGAGGGAAGTTGAATATTCCACTGTTGGTATCTAGTTAGAACTTTCCCGGTTAGTCCTGCAAAAGTAATATATTAGACAATTAGGAAAGGATCATAGGCCTTTGTTCAAATTAGCCAATCTTTAGCCTCAATAAAAGAAAACCAAATGAAATTGATCCCTTTTTTATCCAAATATTTTGAGCTTACAATGGACCTTTCTTTCTACCCCAACTCATCTTCTCTAGGTATAATGTGTTGGCCCTGGTCCATCCTTGGACATGTGCAACTCAACTTAGGCCAAAAGCATAAGTTGAGGGTGGCTAATGCACAAAACCGATCTCGTCTTGGACCTGACCCAACCTTGGGTATTGTGTACCTCGACTCATGGAAAGCAATGAGTTGAGGGTGTCTATTATGAGTAATGTTCCGAAAAGTGGTGTTGAAAGGATTAATGTCAAAGGAAAAAGAAAAGAAATAGTGAAGAAGAGAAGTGACTCAACCAAAATTGAAATCAAGTGAAGAATTTGAAAGAAAATAAAAATAAAAGAAGAGTCATTTATACAAAAGGAGAAAGAAAGGAGAAAACAAGGCAAAGAATACAAGAAAATGAAGAATAGGGCATAATAGCAATGAAAGAGGTAGGACGCTTAGCCGTAATGTCAAGGAGGGCAACAAGTCACTAAAATGTATCCATATGTACCATACATGACCCTGAGCCTACATTAAAAGCCAAGATAGTCCTATCGTGATCCTAAGAGTCTAATGTGGTGAACTTAAAGTAGTTAAAATAAGGGCAAGCCTATGGCGACAAGTATCAACTAGGTGTGAAGTTGTTCTGAGAGTGAGTGTTGAATAATGATCCTTATACTCAAATCTGAAAATTATTGTGTGAAAAAAGAGGATATTGTTTTTGAAGTGAGGGAACTAGTTGCAATATTTGAAAGTTGGTACCTTGGTGAGATTTAAAAGTGGAGAGGTGTTGGTGTGTCGTGAGTATGTGTCATGGTCTGATCCACATGAATGAGCCTAGTGAGCCTAAGAGTGATATCATGCACAAAAGCAATGAAAATAGTCGGGATGGATAGTCATATGATTGTGAAAGCTTAAATGAGGATACTTTTGTACAAAGGTGTTATGGTGAGTCATAGTGTGTCACTTGAGGACAAACAACGAATCTAAGTTAAGGGTGTTGAAATACCGTAGTTTCACGGTACTTTAAATTTTTTTTCCTTAAGTTTAGTGTGTGTATAGGGCCTTTTCGTAGTAATTTTAATGTGTTTTTATCTGTGTTTTGCAGGAAAGTTGTCCAAAACAGAAATGCAGAAGATTGTGCAGAAGAGGTGACCCACGAAGACATCGACGGCCCGTCGCTTCATTGACGGTCCGTAGGTGGTGATCGTCGACTGGAGGTCTAAGCATCTGGAAGTAACTCGGGGAATTTTGACCAAGTGTGGAGCCACGGAAGGATTGACGGTCCATCGACTGATTGACAGACCATCCTGGCAAATCGTCGATCAGATCATAGTTTAGTCCCAGTACCCGATGTTGAAGAAATAACTACGTATGGAATGACGAAGGCATCGACGGACCATAAGTGTATCGTCGGACCGTGCTGTTGGTCGGTCAATTAGATCAGAGAAGATGCAAGGATGAAGGCTGAAGAAGATGTTAAATATGGACCGACAAAGGCAGTCGACAGCCCGTCGTTCCATCGACGGTCCGCCAGTGGAGTCGTCGATTGAAGACGCATTTCTGGACAGACTTTCCTTATTTTGAAATCTTTTTAATTTAGGACTTTGTTATTATAAATAGGGTTAAAAACCTCATTTTGGGGGTTAGACTTTTTATTGTTTTTCATACTCTTGTTGTTGGAGATTTAACTTTGGATTTTGAGAATTAATTCAAGTTTTTGGAATCAATTCTCAAGATATTTTTGCTAATTCAAGTGGTATTTCTGAATTTTCTTTAAACTTGTCAAAGTAAGTCATGAATTATTGTTTAACAACCATTAATTGTGTATTCCTAAGCATGGGTAACTAAATCCACAACTAGGGTTGAGGGAACCAAGGGTGATTAACAAGGTAAAACTAGTTAAATAACAATTCTAGAATAGGTTCTTGCATGTATTAATAATTCTTTAGTTTAGAAGTCTTTTTAACGAGTGCACGCGTTAGAACTTGCCCTAATTCTACTTGCCGGACAAAGGAGGTAGTTGATAGGAAAAGCATTATCAACATAGATTTAGTGTACACTATCTAACAGACTAGTTTCAATCGGAGTGAAGTAGTAACTTAGCCATACATTGAATATGATGCTTATGAGGTAAAGGTAAGGTTTAGTAATTTACACACATGATATACCGTGGTTTCACGGTATAATTAATACTTTTTCCTTATGTTTAGTGTGTCCGAAAGTCTTTTTGTGCTAATTTTTATATAAGTTTCTCTTTGTTTTGCAGAAAATCTGTCCAAAGCTGAATGCGGAGATTTTGAGCGAAGAAATACAGAAGAGACCACTTACGGAGCTTATGACGGTCCGTCGTGCTTGCGACGGTCCGTAGGTGGCAGCGTAGTGCAGCTGCTGAAGGAAGATGGGGAAGTCTGACCAAGTGTGGGGTTACGAAGCTTGTGACGGTCCATTGTGGCTATGACGGTCCGTCCAGCAGTTCGTCATGGAGTTCAGAGAAGTAATCCCAGTACCCAGATTCCAAGAGTTGAAGTGTTTTGGAACGAAGACCCTCGACGGACCGTTGTGCCTATGACGGTCCGTCATACTTGCCGTCGAGGGGAATGAAGAGAGCAGCAGAAGAAATTGCACAAGTATGGGACGACGGAGTCCATGACGGTCCGTTGTGACCACGACGGTCCGTCGCGAGGTCCGTCGACCCAGCCGCGTTTTGGCAGATTTCCAGCAAATAGAGTCCTTGTTTAATTAAGTTTTTATTTTTTATAAATAGTTCGAAAAACCTCGTTTTTGAGGTTAGACACCTGATAGTTAGACTCTTAGATTGTTAAAACTCCGTATTGGTGAACATTGTATTGGGAGATTCTTGATAATCATTAGACTTTTCGTGAGATTATTGATTACTTTGAGGATTCTTGCAAGTGATTTTTGGTGATTAATCAAGCAAACTTTTGGATTTTATTCTTTCTCATTGAAGTAAGTACATGAATTCTTATTTAATATATTTGAATATTGTGTTTATGGCTATGAGTAACTAAACTCCATAACTAGGGTTGTGGGAACCATAGGCAAATAATGAGATAAACCCTAACTAAAATAACAATTCTAGAATAGTGTCTTGCATGTATTAATAATTCTTTCGCTTAGAAGTCTTTTTAACGGATGGTCAACGTTAGAACTCGCCTTAATGCTACTTGCCGGACCAAGGAGGTAGATAATAGGAAAAGAATTATTAACATAGATTTAGTGTATACTATCTAATAGGCTAGTATTGATTGGTACGAGGTAATAACTTAGTCAAATATCGAATACGATGCTTAATATGAGGTAAAGATAAGGGTTAGGAAAGCAACACACGTAGCCGGACCAAGGTGCGGAGTGAGATTTTCTAGATGCCGGACCAAGGATTTAGAAATACATAACTTATCACTTTGCATGCAAGATACTAGGAAAGAATTGTTATAGTTAGAATTATCAAGTTATGAACCTGTGGGGAACACGTAAACCCTAGTTACTTTGATTAACTGATTAAAACCCAACTTTCAAACTCATTAAGTGTCTCTTTCAATTTAGTTAATTCTTTTTACTTATTAGGAAATACAAACCCCCCTTTTTACATTTTTATGTTTTTACTTTCTAAGGAAGTTATCAACCGAACAATAGTAATAACAAGTTAAAGTTAAGTCTAGACTATTTTCCTCGTGGGAACGATCCCAACCTCACTAGTTGGGTTATTTACTTGACACGACCGCTTTACTTCTTATTTGAGAAGTAAGTTTGAGCGTATCAAATTTTGGCGCCGCTGCCGGGGAATATAGCTTTTAGATTAACTTGAACTTATTACTATAGTTTAGTTGATATTTTCTTGATTTTA
Organism: Solanum pennellii; assembly: GCF_001406875.1. Taxonomy (NCBI): domain Eukaryota; kingdom Viridiplantae; phylum Streptophyta; class Magnoliopsida; order Solanales; family Solanaceae; genus Solanum; species Solanum pennellii. The sequence goes on from NC_028637.1 coordinate 60,506,474, forward strand.
CTTTGTTTTATTGTTTTTGATTTCTTTTCAGAACTATCCTCCTTGTATGCCAAATACACGGAGAGGAAGAGAACCCTTGTTTCCCTACGATCACGAGTTAGAGCGTACACTGCGCAATATGAATCGAAACTTGGGAATAAATGATGAGGATCCGAACCAGAACATCCCAGCTCCGGTTGATGTTCATGGTCAGATGTTACCCGATGCTCCGGGTGAACATCAACAGAGGGGACAAAATCCCGCTCCACGGCCCCAAGCATACTACAGAGGCTATGATAACATAGCAGATTCGGATGGGCCACTGGTTTTGCCTCCTCTACCCACAGGCCACACTTTTGTGGTAACTAGTAGCCTGATGCAAATGCTCACTGCCAGAGGTTTGTTTTCAGGGCTACCTTCTGAGGATCCACATGCCCATATAGCTAAGGTAAAGGCAGTGTGTAAAAGTTGTGTAGGGAGGCCTGATTTGGATTTAGATGTAATAGGTCTCAGAGTGTTTCCTCTCTCACTGACGGGAGAGGCTGCTATGTGGTTCACTGAGCTCCCATACAACTCAATCTTCACTTGGAACCAACTAAGGGATGTCTTCTTAGCACGCTACTATCCGGTCTCCAAGAAACTAAACCACAAAGACAGAGTGAATAACTTTGTGGCACTACCAGGAGAGTCAGTTAGTAGTTCTTGGGATAGATTCACCTCATTCTTGAGGAGTGTTCCAAATCACCGTATAGATGATGAGTCACTGAAAGAATACTTCTATCGGGGACAGGATGATAACAACAAAGCGGTGTTGGACACTATAGCAGGTGGATCTTATGGAGAATGTCCTTATGCTGAGATCGCTGAAAAATTAGAGAAAATCTCCCGGAATAACAAAGCTTGGAGTACTAGGAAGTCTGATACAGGGAGAAACACCTTCGCAGTGCAGTCCACTCACAACCCAGCCACAGATGAGATTCGTGAAGAAATGGCTCAGATGAGAACTGAGCTTGGGTTGGTACTAAAACATGTCACTGGGGGTGCAGAAAAGATAAATGCAGTCAACTACTTGGCTAAACCACCACCTCCTAATGATGAATGCTATTATGCGGAGGACACTTATGCAGTAAATGAGCAAATGGGGGGTTTCCGACCAAGCGCCCAAGGCTCAAATCAGGATAATTGGCGCCAAGGTCAAGGGAACCAAGGTCGGAACTATGGTAACTACAATCGTGAGGGTCATTATGTCCGAGATGGAAACTACAACCGCGACAACAACTTTAACAGGGGTAACTATGCTAATAGAAACGACAGGAATGGGCCCTATGTCCCTCCTCAAAATCGTGAAGTTACTCCTAGGGATGGTGGAGATAGTATGGCGCGAGTTGAGGATATGTTGCACAAAATGATGAGGAGGTTCGATGCTAGTGATGAGCACATTAAAGAGTTAAGGGGTGATTTAGCTAGTATTGGGCAAAAAGTTGATACACATGCAATTTCGATTAAACAGATCGAATTGCAAGTGGCCCAATTATCTGCGACAGTGAACACACGGCAACCGGGCACTCTTCCTAGCAACACTGTCCAAAATCCAAAGAATGATGCGCACTGTATGGCAATCACTACTCGGGGTGGTAGGCAAACCATTGACCCACTTATGCCATCTACTGAGGAAAATGTGAGAAAGGATAATGATAATGTGGTAAAGGGTAGTGGTGAAGCAGAGGAAAGTAATGGAAAAGATGCAGAAGTACCTATCAATGTAATTCCCATGCCTAGGCCACCACCACCCTTCCCTCAGAGATTAGTGAAAAAGACCGAGGATGGTAAATACCGGCGTTTCATAACAATGTTGAAGCAGCTTTCTATCAATGTCCCTTTGGTAGAAGCTCTAGAACAAATGCCCGGTTATGCCAAATTTATGAAAGATCTGGTCACCAAGAAAAGATCGGTCACTTTCGAGGATGATGATAGACTGCAGCATTGTAGTGCTATTGCTACAAGATCCCTCGTACAAAAGAAAGAAGATCCTGGTGCGTTCACTATTCCTTGTACAGTTGGGTCATTACATTTTGCGAAAGCATTATGTGATCTGGGGGCAAGCATAAATCTCATGCCCCTCTCAATTTACAAGAAGTTGGGTTTGGGGGATCCAAAACCCACTGCGATGCGGCTACTGATGGCTGATCGGACAGTGAAACGGCCTATAGGGATACTCCATGATGTGCTAGTAAAAGTGGAGTCATTCATCTTTCCGGCTGATTTTGTTATTCTTGATTGTGAGGTCGATTTTGAAGTGCCTATTATTCTTGGGAGGCCATTCCTTGCTACAGGTAGAGCCTTAGTTGATATGGAGAAGGGACAGATGACATTTCGGTTGAATAATGAAGAAGCGACCTTCAACATTTGTAGGACCATGAGGCAGAGTGGTGAGCTCCAATCGGTATCTGCCATATCCCACAAAGAAAAGATGAAGAAGGAGAATGAAGAAAAAAGTGCAAAACAAGAGTTTATGGTTGGGGATTTGGTGCTTGTAGACAGTTCTTGGGTGCCTTGTCTTCCGGGCAAGCTCAAGTCCAAATGGGCTGGCCCTTACTTGATTACCCAAGTATTCTCTCATAGAGCAGTTGAGTTAAAAGCCAAGAAGGGAGTGCGGTTTAAGATGAATAGAGAGAGCATAAAACTCTATTTTGGGCATAAAGCATCGGGGAATAAAGTAATAGAGGCAAACCATCTTGATGAAGGCTGAGTAATCAAGTGTCCCCAGTCGTGCCGCGACATTAAATCAGGCGCTTGTTGGGAGGCAACCCAATACTTATTGTCTTTTTAGTAATGGTAGCATTTTTCTACTAATGGGTTTTTAAATTTGCAGGCACATCACCAGCAAATTCTGCAGAAAACTACTCTGCAGCAGTCACTGACGGAAATATCGACGGACCGTTGCGCCTGCGACGGACCGTTGTATTCCTCCGTCGTACCAGGTACGTTTTTTTCTGTTAGTTTCAAACTAGGGCACACACGACGGAACCAATGACGGGTCGTCACAACTGCGATGGACCATCGTCGGGGAATCGTCGCGTGATTAATGAGTCGTACCCGACCCGACCGGGCTGGAGTCTTTTTCAAAATTAGACCGTTTAAACCCCCCAACCCTTCATTTCACCCCATTCATTCATTATTCCTCCCACTTCCCTCTCTTTTCAACTTCCATATTCTCCCTCTCGATCATTGTTCCCCCAAAATTCTCCAAAGCCCTAAAAGTGTTAATCCACTAGTCGGAGTTGCTACTGTGGGTGTTTACCTAGCCACCGAGTACTTGTCCAGTTGTTTTCTCCATTTCTAAGGTATGTGTCTCGAATTTCTACTCATTTATCTTGCA
>NC_028637.1:60509867-60510548 GCF_001406875.1 Solanum pennellii
TCCTGCACGACCGTCATGACGGTCAGAGACCCCTCTGCTAAGGGTCTCCATATTTTTCTTAATTGTCCTACGACGGACACCTACGACGGACCGTCGTACCTGTGACGGTCCGTCCTGCATATACCGTCATNTTTTTGCATTGCTAGTTTCCTAGGTAGTTGGGATAGACAAATGTAGGTCCAAAACACTACAACACCATGTGGGTTCATCGGGGATGCATGGGGTACCCCCAGTTCTATCACTGTTATTCAGAACGAGACCCCGATGACGGACCGTCGTACCCACGACGGACCATCGTAGGGTCCGTTCCAAAAGCCCTAGCATCCTGTCCCAACGGACACATGTGACGGACCGTCGCTTTCGACGGTCCGTCCTGCATATACCGTCATGCTAGTCAGAGACTCTCCTTCAGGGTTCTCTATATATACATAGTCTAAGTAAAACACGACGGACCTCATGACGGTCCGTCGTATTCATGATGAGCCGTCACCAGACCCGTCGTGTGATACTGTTTCTATAGCAATGACATACTATTTTCAATGTTTTATTTCGTATGGTTTTGCNAAAGCCCTAGCATCCTGTCCCAACGGACACATGTGACGGACCGTCGCTTTCGACGGTCCGTCCTGCACAACCGTTCCGGTTGTCAGAGACCCTGTTTCTAAGGGTCTCTCATTTTTT
>NC_028637.1:60510599-60511351 GCF_001406875.1 Solanum pennellii
CCGTGCTGCGCGTGCTCCCAGAGTAGTCACTGCCTCCCAGTCTAATGAGGAGCGCACACTGACCGGCACACCCTCTGGGTCAGCCACAAATGAGGAAGGAGCGTCTGGCTCCTTAGGAGTATCATGGTCCGAGGAAGCCTCCGGCTCTGCTGAGGTTCCCGCACCCGCCACAGCTGCAGCGTCGGCCTCGTCTGATGAGGCTGACAGTTCAGACTCTACATCAGGCTCACCAGTTCAGGTCCCCACCCCAGCCACTGACCAGCCAAACCGGTGGTGTGTCGATGGGCAATTCCAAGTCTACTCCGACGCCAAGTTCCTGATTGATAAAGGAGTGATGACTCGAACACTCACCTTGGAGCGGCGGGTCCTTACAGGGAGTCTCCCGACGATGCCTGAGATCCACAATCTCTTCATCAGGCATCGCTTGGAGTAGACAGCATGTCTGTTGGGACGATACAGTGAAGAATTGGTCCGAGAGTTCTACGCATCTTACGTAGCGACTCTCCGATCACAGATAGATAGATGGTCTGCCCCCGCTAAACAGGCCCCACTGGAGCAGGTCCGAGTACGGGGCGTACAGGTTGACATTTCCCTGCCAGCCATCCGCCGGTTTCTATATGGCGAGAGTGTTGATGCTACTTGGACCCCCCTCACTGCCGAGTTTGACTACCGCTGGCAGATAGTTAAAATGGCCAGTTCTTGCGCGAGCCATCACTGAGAGAGACCACCAAGAGGTGGATGGCCCTGCACCT
>NC_028637.1:60515310-60516970 GCF_001406875.1 Solanum pennellii
AAATGCAGAAGAGACCACCTACGGAGCTTATGACGGTCCGTCGTGCTTGCGACGGTCCGTAGGTGGCAGCGTAGTGCAGCTGCTGAAGGAAGATGGGGAAGTCTGACCAAGTGTGGGGTTACGAAGCTTGTGACGGTCCGTCGTGGCTATGACGGTCCGTCCTGCAGTTCGTCATGGAGTTCAGAGAAGTAATCCCAGTACCCAGATTCCAAGAGTTGAAGTGTTTTGAAACGAAGACCCTCGAAAAAGTATTAATTATACCGTGAAACCACAGTATATCAACACACGTAGCCGGACAAAACACTTCAACTCTTGGAATCTGGGTACTGGGATTACTTCTCTGAACTCCATGACGAACTGTAGGACGGACCGTCATAGCCACGACGGACCGTCACAAGCTTCGTAACCCCACACTTGGTCAGACTTCCCCATCTTCCTTCAGCAGCTGCACTACGCTGCCACCTACGGACCGTCGCAAGCACGACGGACCGTCATAAGCTCCGTAAGTGGTCTCTTCTGTATTTCTTCGCTCAAAATCTCCGCATTCAGCTTTGGACAGATTTTCTGCAAAACAAAGAGAAACTTATATAAAAATTAGCACAAAAAGACTTTCGGACACACTAAACTTAAGGAAAAAGTATTATATATACCGTGAAACCACGGTATATCAACACACGTAGCCGGACCAAGGTACGGGGTGAAATTCTCTAGTTGCCGGACCAAGGAATTAGAGATACATAACTTACAACTTTGCATGCAAGACACTAGGAAAGAATTGTTATAGCTAGGTTTATCGCGTTATGACCTACGGGGAACACTTACACCCTAGTTTCTCTCATCACTTGATAAGCACCAAAGTTTTAATCTTGCTACTTGTTTACTTAGAGATAATTTAACACTTTTATTTCACAAAATCCCCCTTTAATTAACTGTTTTCAGAAAGGACTTGACTAAATAGACGTAATCGTAGACTAAAGTTAAGTCTAAACCATTTTCCTTGTGGGATCGACCCCAACCTAACAATTGAGTTCTTTACTTGATACGAAAAACTTCTTTAGGGAAGTATAATTTGAGCGTATCATGTGTAGTCCATAGTTATATTAAGAGATGAATACAAATTTATTGTTTCTTCTTTGCTTTAGTTTGAAGTGTCTTTGCGCTTTAAGTTGTCAAATATTTAATAAGGAGAAAAGGATGCTTTGTGTATTATGATTGTCATAGTGAGTACAAAATTACAATATACGAATTTTCGGAGGCTAAAAGATAACATAGAGTGCTGAAAATTGTTAAGTAACATGCCACACTTAAGTTGTGTGATAAAATGTCTAAATGAACTTTTCCAAGATATTTGTCAAGTTTAAGTAGCAGTTTAATAGTTAATCAAATTGTAAGGAGTCCCTTAAGTGTGGATTGGAGTGGTTGATTGAGAGTGCTTGGACTTAGATTGCGTTCGATTTTTACAAGTGTATACTCATCTCATCTCACTTACAATAGATATACGGAAAAATAAAAAAAAACACTTCATTATAACTTTTACTTCACAATAACAAAAATAATTAAATGTCACTTGTAATTTGTGTATTTCGCAATGAACAACAAATAATACAAATAAAAAGAGGGGAAAATGTTCAAAAAATTAGAAAGAATATATATATATATA
>NC_028637.1:60517912-60537550 GCF_001406875.1 Solanum pennellii
TATATATATATATATATATAAGGATTGATTAAGGATTTAATGTCTTTTCAATGTTTTTTTAATGTTGGGTCCCTCGAGTTTACCTCTGACGCCTGACGCGCCTAGTTTGGGTGCATTTCACACATTTTTTCAGGTGGGATACGAGTATTTTTTTGTTTAAGTTTTGGATAGTTTAAGTGTCTGCTTGTGCAGTGACAAAGTTAAAGGTCAAACTTATCATTTGAAGCCAATTTAAGGGTCCGAATTATGTATTATGCCTAGTTTGTTTAGTGCTTAAGTTCCATAAATAATTTTTTGTTCTACAAATAATAGTAACATATGTTGTCATATTGAGTGCTACAACTCATTTTTATTGTTTTCTAATTCATATTTCAGACATGGTTGAACAACAACAAACTCAAATTACTTCAAGTGGGAGTTCATGAGGTTGAGCAAAGAGATAGAGTAGAAGAGCATGTCACCATATTTCATGTTTTTAAGGATGTGAAATCGTACGAATCGGTGTTTCAAGGGAGACACAAACTTTGTTAAGGAGTCAAAGGACTATTCGAAGGAAATAAGAAATGATCTTAAAGAGTTCAATTTTTTAAAGATGGATCCTCTTTTCCCTTTACTAGACTTCCTCAAATCCTTTAACATTATATTAGATGAGGTTAATGAAAATTTCATTCAAATTGAGGAGGGGGTTGCATTTGACATTTTGTACTATTCCTTACCAGAGTACTGAATGATTAAATTGATTAAAACTTATTTTGACGTTGGAAATAATGAAACAATTTTAGAAGTATGTGGTGAATATAGGAGTTAAGCGGGTAAAACCTCACAACATAAACATATTTAGTATTGAATACTTTGTTTATTATTTACAAATTTTTGTACTGAACAATTTTTACTATACTTTAAATATAAATATTTGAATTTTATCATTTTAGTAAATTAGTGAATTGTTATTCTATTATGCATTATCATATAGTGTTTGATTATTAGAATGTAAATGATTGTGATTATGGTCTAAAATATATGTAAGTATACACATTAACAAATTAGTTCCAAATTTTAATTAAATATTTAGTTTGAAGATGATGATTGGATGCTTATGTGTCTTTTCCATTATATATTAAATATGAAACCTTTATGAGAATTGTTTGCTTGGATGTGTATGTCACATGCATAAATCATTAAAAAAAATTGCCTTATTATATATCAATTAAGACATGACATCAAAAAGTATCCTTTTGACTTAAACAAAGGTGAAAAATTGAATGACGATAATAACATCTTCCTAAAATATAATATATACTGGAAGAGCAAAATACGCTCGAAGGTATAAATCATGTTTTAAATCAACTAGAAGAGGAAAACACTACACAACACAGAAAAGATCTTGAAGCTTATAAAGCTTGGGAAAAGGCTAACTCCATTACACGTGAAATAGTAGTTAGTTTTGTGGTTGATGACCTCATAAATGAATGTGAAGAACTTTCTACTCCTTATGTTATGTGGCCACATCTGCGAGGAGCATATAGGGGTACATCTATAATTCGCCTCCAACAGTTAACTATCAAATGTGACACTTATAAGAAGTGTCATGATCAAAATGTCAAACAACACCTTAGGGTGATGTCAAACATAATAACTCAATTCAAGAGTGCTGGTTATGTTATTTTTGATAAAAAAAACAAGTTCAAGCAGCGATCTTGTCTCTTCCCATTAATTAGGAACACTTAAAGGTTAGATTGACCTATAACGATAATATCAAAACTTTTTCTGATATTTCTCGCCATGTTGAACTTGAGGATGAGAGGTTTTGATTCGGTGAAAGTTGCTTCTAATACCTTTGTGGTAGAGTCAAGTAGCACAAAGTCTTTAGAGTACAAGCTCCAGAAGAATTGGAAATGAAATGAGAAAGACAAAGAGACCAAAGACAGACCCTATACGAAAACAAGAACCCTGATTCCAAAAAAGAAAAATGATTCTTCAAGAAGAGTACGAGCAAATTAAAGTGTTATAATTCCCAAGTACTGGGATACTTTGCTCGTGAATGTATTGAATAGTAAAATGTAGCATTTCTAACGCATCTCTAGGTGTTACATATGTATATAGCACTTCCTCCTATATGAATTGTAAACTCCAAGATCCACCAACCACATGAGTCTAGATCGAGAAGTATTTGTGGAGTTTCAACAACTTTCATCTAATTTAAGGTGGATCTATGTACGAAATAATGCAAAACCGGAAGTCAAAGGGATATGCACTTGCAAAGTAGACTTGCTTGGTGGTCGTTCTTTAATGCTACATGACGTCAGTGATTCGATAAAACTTAGTATTTGGATATATTCTTTTAGACGTTAGTTTTGATTTGTTTTTAGTCTTAATGGTGTTAAAATAACTCTAGATAATGTTTTATATGATTTTTTTGGCTAGCCCCATTTTATCGTTTTAGATTGTAATCTTTTAACTTATTAGTATTATGTTGATCGTTGTGTAATGACATGTTATTCAAATAATAATGACATCGATGTTATTACATGACATGCAAGACTAGGTCACATTGGAAAAATTGAATGAATAGGTTAACAAAAGAAGAACATTTAGGTTCTTTCACCAAAATTGATATGTCAACTTGTGAAAATTTCTTGCTTGAAAGATCACACGTAAACCATTTGAAAAATCTAAGATAGTTAAGTTCTCACTTCAATTAATTCATTATGATATTTGTGGTCCATTGAATGTGAGGGCAAGGTATGATGCTAAACACTTCATTACATTTATTGATGATTTCACGTGCTTTGATTATGTCAATTTGATTTCTCATAAATCTAAAGCACTTGAGTGCTTTAAAAAAATATATGAATAAAGTTGATAATCCGATAGAAGACGTGAATATTTGTCAAAATTTTGAAGATTATTGGAAATTAACTATTCCTTATACACCTCGACAAAATAGTATACCTGAAAGAAAGAATAGAACATTATTAGATATGACTAGGTCAATAATGGCCAAACACATTTGTTTATCTCTTTTAGGGGAGATGCATTATTTGTTGCGACATACATATTGAATAAAGTGCCTTCTAAATCAGTATCTTTCACTCTTTATGAACTTTGGACTTGTCATAAAACAAACTGAAAGATCACCGACTGTGAAATTATGAAACATATATTAAAGATCATTTTGGTGATTTTGGTGTACTAAGTACAAAAGTAACGAAATTTATCTTTATAGGGTACTCTGAAAACTCCAAAAGGTATGTGTTAATTGATGAACTAGAGGATGAAAGGATGGAAGTATTACTAAAATTGTATCACGAGATGTTAGATTTTTATAAAATAATTTTCCCAAAAAGGGTTAATATATGAAGTTGAGCCTCTTTAGGAAATGTTGAATTTAGAAGATCAGGCAATATCTTAAGACATACTTGACAATTTAATAGATCAAGAAATGATTTTATCCACGTGGAATTATGAATCCCAAAATCCTATAGAAGCATTTGAACTTCAATTACGTAAAAGTACAAGAAAAGGTGTACCTATACGATCTTATGAGATTGTGGATTATATTTTCTTGGTATCTCTTAAAGAATTGAATGAACTAATTTTGTAACCAAGACCTTATTGATCCATAAATGGGATGTATGGTTAAAATCGATGAAAGAAGAATTAGAGTCCATGAAAATTAATAAAGTCTGGTATCTAGTTGACCTTCATAAGGAACGCAAAACGCAAAACTATTGGTAATAAACAAATTCTCAAAAGTTAAACACAAATTGGATAGGTCAATAGAAAGACACAAAGCACGATTGGTGCCAAAAGATTATACTCAAGAATTTGAAATACACAATGAGAAAACTTTTTCATTAGTTGTGAAGTTTATCTCCAAACAATTATTTTTAGCTATTGTTGCACGTTTAGATCTAGAATTACACCAAATGGACGTGAAGACCACTTTTCTCAATGGAATATTAATTGAGGAAATCTACAGGAACACTAATAGATTTCTTTGTTAAAGGCTAAGAAAATAAAGTTTGTAAATTGAAAAGATCAATTTATGTTCTTAAGCAATCTTCAAGGTGTACCTGAGAGTTCATAAGCAGGTGATGACATTTGATTTTACCATGATCGATGAAGACCATTGCATCTATGTGGAAAGGTCCATTAGAAAATTTATAATTCTTTCACTTTATATAGATGATATTTTATTAGCTGGAAATAGTTTGGAGTATGTAAAAACTATCAAGTCATGACTTTCAAAACTATTTGATATGAAAGATATAAGTGAAACAGACTATATATTGGGTGTTAAGATCCAAATTAATAGCTCGTTCTCAATTTATTTGCGTTTATCTCAAGAAATTTACATAAAGAAATATTGAAACACTTTTGAATGAATAGTTGCAAATCTATAGATATTGTTGTAACAAGGGGTGAATTTTTAAACTTTGAAATGTGTCCAAATCCTGAAAAAGAAAAGAAAGACATCTCTCGAGTTTCGTATTCTAGTACTGGGAATTTGATGTATGCTATGATGTATAGTGGATTTGATTCATTCATAAAAGGTTATATAGATGCTAATTTAACTGGTGACCTGAATGATAGAAAATCAACATCCGATTATGCTTTATATCTAAATGGTGGTTTTATTTCAGGAAAGAGTAATAAGCAAACTTGGACAACTCTTTCAACCATGAAATCTGAATTCATGCATGTGTGTCTATAGTACAAAAAATTGTTTAGTTAAAGAGAGTTTTTGAGAATTTGAGTATTTTAAAGAATTCTAAGGATTTTATGATTCTATATTGTGATAATCAGCACTATCATGATCCTAAGTATCACAGCTGGACCAAACACATTGACATCAAGTATAAATTTGTGAGAAACATAGTGCAAAGTGAAAAAATAGCTTTGCTATACATTGGTATACTCGAAATGATAGTTAATCCTTCAAAAAAGGTCATTTCAAAAGACTTGTTTGAAAAACATGTTAAGGTTCTAGGTTTGTGTAATATTTGATGATATTTCTATATTGTACAATAAGTTGATTGTTATAATATTCTCTTCTATACAATACTATTGAATTTATGATATGTATAGTATGCATGTGATAATTTGTAAGAAATAAAATGTGTCGAACAAGTCACATAATTGTCTTTCTCACATTACCAATCGCCTCCTACGTCGAGAAACGTGAAGAAATGAGTTTCACCATCATATTATGACTTGTTTTATGAGTCACAGAAAGAGTTACTCTAAAAAAATGAGTTTAATGATTAATGAAAAAAGAACGCAGGGTTAAACATCCGGAGGTGTTTAGACCAAGATATATAGTATGTTAGATAATAGAAAGAATGAGGCAGATACACCAGTATAAGGTGAAAATATTGTAGAACATATTTCATACCACATGTGACAAACGATCAATGGATCAATGAAAGAATGGTTCCTTGCTTCTTCATTGTCTGAGATCCCAAAAAGTTAAAATGACTTTTCAACGAAATACTTTTTGACCTTTTAATGTTTCTTGAATTTTCAATCAGTATTGCTACTTTATCAGTAACTAATAGTCATAATGATTTGACAATGCAATACATGCTTAGGAAATTAGTTGACTTGAACCAGATAGCTATATTCAAGTATAAAGGAAAGACAATGAATTGAATGATAAATTTATATACACAAGCCGAATATTGTACTAAGCATATTGTTATTAAGTGTAATTGTGTGTATAAAGTTAAAACATGAACTTGAATTAACATCTTTTAAGAGTATGAGAGATTGAATTAGTAACTGCTGGAGTAGCGAATTAACTCTAGAGTATTGTGAGCAATAATGTCCTTAAAATTGTACTGAATTTTTTCGATATGTGATTGGATTCCTATGTAAGGCTTGTAAAACCTTAAAGGTAAGCTTTTTGATGCTCACAAGTAGCATGAACTATTTGTCATATGGATTTGTGTCTTTGATTGATGTTTTGTTGGCTTGGGTCTTGTCCACCATGTGCAAAGTGAAAGATGTAAGTTTTGGGTCGTAGGTCTCTCATGTGTACCGACCCGACTCGATACGATTTTGTTCAACCTAATCCAATTTCGTTGATCCAATCCGATTAAATTAACTAATTAATTAATTAAATGGAGAATCTTTTTTTAAAAGGATAAGGGACAATAATTACAAAGTAACTGCTCAATCTCTCCTTAAAAGACTCCTAGTAGGGGTATCTTTCAGAGTGTGAGAGAAGAGATGAGACAGTGAAAAACAGAAGAACGGAAAAGAAAAAGAAAAAAAAAGAAAAAAACTATCCTAGTTTTATTCACAATCAATCAATACACTAAGAAGATTCTTAGCTTGTGAATTGCTCTATGTTTCATTTAGGAGATGAAGTCGATCTTGTGGCTCTTTGGATTTAAAGCGAATCTACAATAAAGACAGTGTCAACAATTTCTGCTACAAGTATTAACGTACAAATCATCTTGTTGCTTTGCCATTAAAAATCCCTCAAAAATGTTGAATTTAATGATGTGTAAGAGCTGAAAATCGGTGAATAATTTTTCAAAGAAAACTCATTTTCCCAAGAAAGACACTCAATTTTGAGTGAGATACATAACATGTCCATATCAAGAAAATGTGATTGGTATGCATATTATGTACATTATATGGTGTTTAACAAGTCGACTTATTTTTAAGTATATGAATATTTTGAGGTGTTTAATAAGTCGATTTATTATTAAGTATATGAGTATTTTAAGTTGTTTAATAAGTCAATTTATTATTAAGTATTTGGTTTTTTTTTTTGCAAAGTATAAAAGGTTGTCTTATAAGTGTATAATGTGAGAAAAGTATTAAAGGGTCATTTGGTAGAGTGTATAAGAAAATAATGCATGCGTCATTCTTGTTTATTAGTAGTACCTTGTTTGGTAGTCTTTTTCAATCTATGTATTCATAATACTTGTGTTAGCTATACAATCTATTGTTTATTAATGTGTGTATCGTTAGTACCATAAATTTCTAGATATTAGTAATGCAATGGTTTTAATGCATGCATAAACTTAATTAAAGACCCAATTGCCGCTCAATACCTTTTTTAAAAAGAATTTTTTCCACCACAATAGTGAAAGATATCTTTGTAAACAATTTTTTTAATGTAATGCATTCTAATTTTTAATGTATCAAACTAAACAATGCATAAAAATAATCTATGTATAATTGATGCAAGCAAAACCTAATATATACCCCAAAAAATGATCTTTGCAATGAAAGACGTTAGTTGTTCCCTTGTTATGAATAAATAAAGTTTCTTATCCTCCAATCAAAATTCCCCAAACCAAAAAGTGATTCTTAGAAAGTAGATGTGTAGTATTAATTTTGGGAAATTTTTCAAAATGTCAATATTTTAATATTTAGAGGGTTCATTAGCAACTTTCAATATTTAGTAAAAATGTCAAATTTTAGTTTGTTATGTATGTTATTTATATTTTTATTATTTGTTTTTATTTAAAGAATATAATTATTTAATAACAAAAGGGAGAAAATCAAGGGAGAGAATATTTCAAAAAAAGGTAAGGATCACTTAATTTTCTCATCAGTTACATTTTCAAATAAAATTTTGAACTTTGTTCTTTTTTTTCTTTATAATTTTTACCTTTTCAACATTATATTCGTTCCACAATATATTCTATTTATATTTATTATAGTTTTTTTTATTAGTTTGTATTCATTCCAATAGGTATGCCGAATGTATCTATATAGTCATTTAAGAAATATATTTGTATTCATATATTTTTTTCCTATATAGTTATTTTTTTCTTCAAAAATCTTGTATGTATTCATTTCAATATGTACTTTATTTGTATTTCTATTTATTCTAGTTTTTATTTAGAATTTTGTATAATAATATATAAAATACAAAAAAGTAGTATGATGAAAAAGTGAATGAAATATAAAATTGAAAAGAAATAATTGAATATTTGGTGTACTCATTCTGAAATAAAATATATAACTAGTTGACATACCTTTAGAATAAATACAAATTAGAAAAAAATGTCAAATTCAGAAACAATGCAACATAATTTTTGAATGAATACAACTATGTATTATAAAATACATACTAACTAAAACAATATCAAAATTCAATATATACTTCCAAATTTATGAATGCAAAAAACAATAAAACTATGAAATACAAAAATAAATACTAACTGTGGTACATTGACATAACTATCACACACACAAAAAAAACAGAATACAAAATGAATGAAATATATGAAATACAATTTCAAATCTATGGATACAAAATACAATAAAACAATGAAATACAAAAATACATACTGACTAAAAGAGCAACAAAATTCAATATACACTTCCAAATCTATGAATACAAAAAACATTAAAATTATGAATATACATAATCAAACTCATATAATGTGTTACATTGACATAACTAACACAAAAAAAAAATAGAATACAAAATACAATAAATATATGAAATACAAAAATAAATACTAACTATAACATAATAAAAACTCCATATACACTTCCAAACACATTGTAACATGAATTTTTTTGAATCTTAAAAATTAGTAAACAAATTAAACTAAACATGCAAGACACTAAACATGCAAGACACAGAACATGTAAAAAAATATCTCTTTCTCCAACAAATTGGTCTTCTTCAACTTCATGGTTATGAATTTGTGTGAGATTTGCACATTGACGGATTCAGACATTTTTTCCCGTCGTATATCCTCCTTAGATTTAGAAGTGGAACCTATATTGTTGTTTAATTCTTGAGTGAAAAATTAAATGATGAAAAATCGGAAGAACTTTGATTATTTTGTCCAATAACCTCTAGTAACTCTCTTGAAAATGTCCATTGAAGAGAGAATTATGTAGCCTCAAACTCTAAAAAATGTTTTAAGAACAACAAAAAAAATAAAAAAAAAATTAAAAAAACACTAAAATCAGTAAGTAAATAAATAAGGAATCTGAAAAACATAATACCCAAATCAATGTTTATCTTTAAATCAAATATTGCAACGAAATTAAATGAGAATAATAGAAAATATTAATATATTGAATTAAAAATCTGTGGAATTGATTTGAAAGAATGTTGAGAGAGAAATTGAAAAGAAGCGTAAGAAAAGAGACAAAAATCTGGAGATTTGATTAGGAAGAAAGTAAGAAAGAGAAATTGATAAACTTAAGAAAGAGAGATAAAAATTAAAGTGACATTAATATCTATTCAATTACATAAATATATGAAAATATGTAATCTATGAGAGAGACAAAAAGAGTATAAATAATGAGAGAAAAAATATTAATAATATCAGAGTGATTATCTATTTTTAAAATAATAACATTTTTGACATGTTTACTAATATTATTATAATATGGATATTATCCCTAACTAAATAAGTTAATTTTTTTTAATAGTTAGCTAAATTTCCCATTAATTTTTGGTAGTGGAATTTATCCACTCACACTCAACTTTGGCCTTTCCCGAGTGTTACCGAATAACACACCTTAGCAGCACGCTTCCATCTATTCATACACCCTTTGTGCTTGTTGCCCCATTTCTGCCGCTGCAAATGGTGCCTGCCCAATCTTTGCCAACCACTAAACCCAGCTCTTCCCTTCTAGACGTTATCGATCCTAATTGAGCCCTCCTTTTTTCAAGCAATTATCTAATTTAGTCCTACTGCGATTTTGTATGATTCACAATTTTAATGCTGCTGAAAGCAATTATATAAAAGCTGAAACGATTTGCACTGATGTTCAAAACCAACAATGTTACCTCCAGGCTTTTTGAGCGCCAGATTTGTACCCCTGCTCCTGGCACCAGCGTATGTTTCGTCTTCTCTTCTTTTCGTCGCTCTTGTTTTATTTATCTTTACTGTGAACTTCATTCAACAGCTCAACCCTTTATGTTGTCACTTTTTCTTATGAAATAATTTAATACTTGTAATTCAACTGCCAAGTTGCAATTGTCAAGACTAAATTGCGATTTTTCAATAGTGGGTGATTTTGTCTCCGCAAACCCTGTGCTTGTATTATTACCTTAAATTCTGCTTGTCATGTATGACCGCATGTCCATCCTAATCTCCGCATCTCCGCAACTCTCATCTTATGGATGTGTTGAACCCTTTAGCAGCTCAACCTCCACCTCATATAACATTTATGATCTTATAACTGTTCTATTAAAATTACTTTTCGCTTTGGTAGGCATCCTTGTATCCCTTACACCCATAAACACTTTCCCATCAACCATCCGATTTTGATTACATTTCAACATTCCAACCACTAATTGTTAAACTTTGCGAACTGCCAATTGAGCTACAAAGCCTAATCAAGATGTTTTTCTTTTTTTTGCTTTTGTATTATCCATAATATCTCACACCAAATTTGTCTGCCATGTTTCCTTTGTTCTTTTCCTTCTTATTCATGCTCATTCTTTTCTTCGCTTTCCTTTGTTCCTTCTACTTTTTTTCCCCTTTCTTTTGCTCATCATGTACCATCCACTGAACTCCTTCTAAGTGTGAATAGCAAACTTACAAAGTCGGGTTTTTTTTTTTGAAAGGAGAAAAGGCAACGATCTTCCATGGTTAGTATGGTTTTTTCTCTCTGCTGCAGCTGCAGCCACAGTTTGCTTTTTTTTTTTCACACATGACTTCCAAGTCTTGGGTCTGTCTTCACTGCTTATTGGCAAAATTCATCCTCCTTTATGGTCAAACTATTACGTCATATCACTTATTTCAATCAACTCATAGACATTGTTGTCAAACTTTGGTGATATAAAAATATGGTGAAAATGTTGTCATCAAACTTTGTCAAACATGTTGCATTGATACTATAAGTCTCCAATACTTATAGGCAAATAACATGATACAAAAGATAATTTCTAAGTTACAACATTTTCTAAAAGAATCAATTTTCTCCATACCAAATACATCTGTCTTTTTCTTCAGATTGTCCATGGTATAATTGATCAGAGTTGGCATCTTTGATGCATACAATGGTTGCCTAAAAATGCTGGTGCACCCTTTGCAGATCCATCGTGCCAGAAGATTTTATGAGAACATTGTACCAAGTTATACCATATACGATGTTGAATGTCCCGACCATTCATTTCGCAAGTTCACGGATGACGGTCTATATTTTGTAAGTTTCAGCCGAAACCATCAGGATCTGGTTGTTTATAGACCAACATGGCTGACATTTTCCTACAAAGAAGAAGATTGTGATACTCATGATCTTCCTTTGAAAGCTAGAAAGTTTGAGAGCTTCTTCACGCAGTTGTACAGTGTTACTCTTGCTTCTAGTGGGGAACTTATATGCAAAGATTTCTTTCTCTATATGGAGAGCAACCAATTTGGACTCTTTGCAACTTCAACTGCACAAATTCATGATGCACCTCCTACTGGAGGGGCAATTCAGGGAGTCCCTTCAGTTGAAAAAATAACTTTCCACCTTTTGAGGTGTGTGATCAGTCTCAACTATAAATTTCGTGAGCACTTAACATGATGTTTTGGTCTCTGAAGTTATCTTGGTTGCTTTTGTTGTGGTTGGTTTTTATTAACTTAGGTTGGAGGATGGAGCTACACTTGACGAAAGGGTTTTCCACAATGATTATGTTAATTTGGCACATAGCATTGGTGCTTTCTTGTATGATGATTTGCTTGCTATAGTGTCTCTTCGTTATCAAAGAATACACATCCTTCAGATCAGAGATTCTGGAGATCTTGTTGATGTACGAGCAATTGGGGAATTCTGCCGTGAAGATGATGAACTTTTTCTCAATTCCAATTCCCAGGTAACTATGAGTGCTCTATGAGGGAGTCGGGGTTCAATTTCATCCCATTCTCATTCTTTTTTTTTCAAGAGAGGTAAGGTTGTCTAAATGAAGCACAAGGTTGTGCTAAAAATTACATAAAATTCAGTTCCTTAACAATTACTGTAGTATTCTGAGAAAATCTGTCATCCTATCAACTGTATTAACATTTTCTAGTCTACAAAACCCAAAAAGAAAATACATCTATACTTTAGAGTATGAATGTTTTAATATTTGCTCTCAGAACATCATTTCTTTGACTCAAAAGTACCAGGATTTATTCAGTGTGAAATTGAAGTGAATTAGAGAAAAGTTCCTTTTCATGTTACTTTCCTGATATGAAAGATTGGAACACTTATAAATGAGCCAGTTGAAGAGAAATGGAAGGAACTCCACTAAAGTTATAGTTCACCGAAGGACTAACCAAAAGGCCATTGTGTTTTCTTTCCCTCTTTTTTGTTTAAATGTTCACAGCTTTGGTATATCCTAGAAATTGAACTTCCATTGTCTCTCCACAGTGACTCCCTCCAATATATCTGTCTTGTCATTACTTATAAAAAAAAGATATCTTTCTTGTCATTACATCAAAGTGGTCTAAAAGATCTTGTTTGTTGTTCTTTAAAATTTTTGAGTGTTCCTTTTTAGGCAACCTAAATCCATTCATTACTCACCATGTGGAAAGAATTCTGAAGAATGCATATTTGATTTTGGCTATTTCTTTCTTTATATTTTATTTTATTTTGGGTTGGGGTAGGTGAGCAGGAGGATGGAAATTTTGTACTCTCTTATCTGAAATTGATAAGGGTGTTGTGCATAATAATCTCTTACAGTAGCCTATTGCATCAGGTGCTTGTAAATCATGTTGGAAATGGTTTTCATCATAGTCTGCCTGAATTGGAAACTTCTTTCCTGAGCGGTATAAAGCAACGGCTGCTTTCATTTATATTTCGAGGTATATGGAATGAAGAAACTGACCGAACCATGGTTAGTAAGAGAATATTGATTTCCGTATGTGCTACGAGTGCTAGTATGTTGTTTGCTTGATTGCTTATGTAATTTATTATGTCATCAAAGCTGCATATCATAGATTATTCTGATTGAAGCTTGAGGTTATTTTACTTATCTATCTTTTACTGATTTTGACCTCATACATATCGAGGCACACAACTTTTGGTTTTATATTTTCTTTTTGGGGATGTTTCTCTTTTGTGGATGAAATTTATTTGGTAGTTCTGATAAACTGGAATCATATTATAATTGTAATCATCCCTTGTTTCGAATTTTACAGTATCTAATTGCTAATAATAGAATATCAGATTGAAAAGCTCATTTCAGAGGAGAACAATGTTTCTTAAGTAGAGTTGGACTGCTAAATAGGAATGAGTTCGTAATTTGATGCCTCTAACCTAAAATGCAATTCATCTAGGATATTGTTTGAAAAACAAACCTGCTAGAAAAATGCAATTCATCAAGCATAACTCTTTCTGAATCACGTGTCTTATCTATTTTGTGGAACCTCGATCAATAGGAGAGTGTTTTCTCATGTTATAATTTATGAAAACCATTGTGAAATGGACGTCTTAGTGCTCTATCATGTTATAATAGTTTAAGAAGATCATGTGAAATGAGTGTTTTATTTGTGGAGAGCAAGAAGAAACTGCCAATCATCTTTTCATGTACAGCAAAATGAAAAGTGAAGTTGCTATACACGTTTTTGTGTTTCGGATGGAACAGGTAATCCTGGGTTCAATTGCTATTATGTCTGTATGGGGGATGATTTAGTTTATGAGGTAGTAAAAAGACTGTGACGGCCCAGATCCAACTGGAAAGGTATTACCAGTACGTCACAACTTTTGGGCCTAGTCTCCTTGGTCTTTAACCCAAAAGGCACCTTGACAGTTGAATCCTTAACTCACCCCTCTATGGTCCTCAACTTTTCCCTGCTATTCCAATGTGGAATTTGCTTAAGGTAAGCTTCACAATGAACCCACCTTGGATTTCAATCGCTTGCGGTTCGGGGCTGTTACACTTAACCCCCTTAGGTTCTCATACTACTTGTTGCGGTCCAAGCCTAACTGTCAAATATTCTTCGTTGCGGCTCAAATTTTGTGGCTCACAGTAGTGTCCCTTTCAATTTTAACCCACAAGACACCTCAAGAGTTGAATTCCTGGTTCCACCGTGTATGGTCCTTAACTTTCCCCTCCTATTTTGATATTGGATTTTCCCAAGGCACTTCAATCCTCAACTGGTAGCGGATCTTGTGCTATCACACTAAAATGTTGAACCCTGTAAATATTGGATAACTTTTGACACACTTTAATGCTCTGTAGTTTCGTTTTATTAGGTTAAGCTGTTGGGGTAATGGAGTTGTTGTAACTGATGTTGAAGTAATGTGATGTCTATCTAGAACTTAGTTAAAGTTGGTTGGAATAAACCTTTGAGTTATTTACCTCAAGTGTAGTCCTTTCATTTTATACAATTTGAGAAATGTAAGTAGGGAGCTAATGTGTTCACTTTACACAACAGTTAAATCATACTTTCTCTTTTTATGACCCCAAACATTTATCTCCCATGCTAATGAGGGGATTTGCAGAAGCATGCTTCCCTAGATACTGTCTTTCGAGTTCAGCCACTAGTGGTTCATGTGTTGATAACTCACCCCTCTCGGGTCTCGCTTAAGGTTTCCCCACCACCGTGCTAGGGAAAGTGTTGATTATGACGCCACATGTAGCGGCCAGGCGCAATTGCCAATATATTGTCTGCTCTTGCCCATCCTCTTTACTCAACAATGAATTCTACTTTAATTTAAAAATTAGAATACTAACAAACTTATACTAATGAACCTTTTTTTAGATAATATGAAAAATTGTATGGAATCACATGAAGTAAAGGTCGAGATTGAGAAGGAAATGGAATATAAATAATATAAAATAAAAAACATAAATTTCTAGAAAACATTAGAATTATAAAGATTTAAAAGGAATTTAAAATAATAAAAATAAAAAATACATTGAAACGAAAAAAATAAAAGTAGAAATAAAAGGAATAAATTAAAACGCAAACAGTTTGTAATTACACCGTGCAATTATCAGCAATTCACAGTCTCCCCATGTGAATTGGAAAGTGTAATTACGGTGGCTTTCCGAACAAGCCTTAATGTCTCTGATGTCATCTTGTACCCTCCATGGAATTTTGGTATCCTTGGTTAGCCAGTTAAACAGAAGTAAAGTCACTCTCGATTTCTGAATCCATCAATTCAAATTTTACACATAAAATTGTATGATCATTGTTTCTGTCATTAGGAAAGTGATAAAGGAAAAAAGAGAAAAAATTAAAGATATAGGGGAGGAAAATAAAAACAAAGACAAATTTATGCAGAGCAAAGACCAAATTATCATGCTCTAGAATTCTCACTATGCAAAACATCATCCATGTCATAAATAATATTCTTCTTCCAAAACACTTCCCTTTTCCCTCTCTCCTTGACTAAATTGTTTTCAGTACCTGTGAATTATTTGAATCTTTTTTTTTGAAGCTGGTAAGGTTGAATTCTTCAACATTAAGGGTATGCTGGCTACCTCCAAAAAGGAATAATTACAGATTTCCTCTGTGAATTATTTGAATCAAAATTTATCGAGTTACTTTTTGTGTTTATTTTAATCAAGGTATGTTTAGTGGTGCGGAAAAATTGAGAGGAAAAGGATCATAATGTGTTCAGTTGAATGTAGAATGTATATATCGTAGAAATCTTATAATTGAACCAATAAGCTAAAGTTATCTTATCATGCATTTAGATTAAATATTGGGAAATGGGTCAAATATGCTCCTGAAATGTGTGAGATGGAGCAAATTGAGCCGGACCAGATTTGCCCTATGTTAATAATTGGGGGTCAAATATGGCCCCGCTGTTACTAAAATAGGCAAAAGTTGCCCTTGTTTTCTAGTTGCGGAAGTTTAGCACCCGTTGATGTCACATGTCCCGCAATCAAAGGATTAACTTTTTTAAATGGAGGGTAAATTTGAACTTTGCAAAGTTCAAGGGCAAATTTGACCCTTCTCTCTAATTTCTTTATCCTCCCTTCTCGCCACGACTACATCTTGAGAACTATAAGTTGCCCATTGAATAATTCATGATTTTACCTTGTTTCTTTTCTAGGTTAACACAGCAATAAAACTTCTATGCATCTAGGATAGTAAACAGATCTGATTCATACACTATCAAACTCCTTTCTAAGGTAGAAAAGTTTGTATGCAAACTTTCTACAAACTTTCAAGTACAATCCTATATAGGTATATGGATTAATGGACAATATCAACATGATAACAATACTTCTATTTCTAGGGACAAAGGTGATGGTTAGAAACAAAGGTATTACAAGAATGATAACTGTCAATTAGAAAGCTAAATTGTAAGTCAGGTTTGCACACTTTTAGGACTGCAAAAAGGTTAAAACAATCTCGTTTCCTGACTCTGGTTTCTCTTTTTAATCAGAGAGTGCAGTGCCTGAAGAAGAAGTTTTACTTCCACTTTCAAGATTACATTGACTTGATTATCTGGAAGGTAGCGCTTTAACTTCAGTTTTCGTATTTTTTTATGGCCCAGATGCTCTGCCTTCCAGAAAAACTGGACATATTTAGTTGCATCTGGTACCTACTGTACATTTCCAGGGCGTGATTCATTTTCCGAATCATTGAACATCTTGCTACTTCTTGACTGCAATATGAGCAGGTGCAGTTTTTGGACCGACATCACCTGTTGATCAAGTTTGGCAGTGTTGATGGTGGGGTGAGATTTCCTTTTTTGCTCTATGATATTTGTATTGTGGTCTGATCATTTATTCTAATCGTCCATTATGTGATTCTGGTGAGTTCACTCGATATAGAAACAATAAGTGTGATGTTTGAATGGTACCCCAAAAATAAAAGGAAGAATTGCGGTTCAGAGTTGTCAATATGATGATTCTTTTTTAAAAAAATGCACTCGTGAGCAGTATCCGACTTCTTTGTTGCATAACTCTTATCTTAAAACGCATGGCACTAAGTCATTCAACTTGTCTCAGTGGGTATAGCTTGACTAGTAGTTATAGAGTAGCTGCATCAAACTCTTTGGATATTTGCTTTATTTTGTAGTACGTACATATTGCTGGTCTGGATCATTATATTTTACCTGTATGAAATCAATTAATATTATTTCTGTTTAGCGTAGATGAGTTTGCAATTGAAGCCCCTTTTTCTCATTCAATAAGAGGAGCTACTTTTGAGTTCAACTGTAACTATATATATTAGATCATCTTGCCCTCTAAATTTGTTTAGAGTTTCTTTTTTATGCAAGCCAATATAAGTTGTCACGACAACATGTTACCAAAGTTGTAATCCAATTAATGTTGCATAGCTGTATATAGAATCTGTTTATTTCTGTTATTTTGGTGTCGTGATATCTCTTGTACTATTTAGTTTGAAGTTTTTGCGCTCTATGGGAATAGCCTGACACCCATGCATGCTGAATATTGTTGAATCTGCAGGTATCCCGAAATGCTGACAGCCATCCTTCTTTTTTTGCTGTTTACAATATGGAGACTACTGAAATTGTTGCATTTTATCAGGTATATCTGAGGGTTAATGCAAGTGTTGTACTTCCTGTCATGCAATGTCTATCAGCATTAACTGTTTTCGTATCCTTCAGAACTCAGCCGATGAGCTTTATTTCTTGTTCGAGCTGTTCAGCGACCATTTTCACGTTTCATCCAAAAGTTCATTACATATGAACTTCATGTCCTCACACTCAAACAACATCCACGCCCTCGAGCAACTAAGGTGTACAAAGAATAAAGCAACCAATTTCTCTCAAGTAATGTTCTCCCTCTGAGAGTCTTCTAGAGCTTCTCCCTTAGCTGAGCTTTGTTCTTTCCTTTTTGTTTTGTTTTTTATTTTCTTTTAGCTTTTTCTCTGATAATTTGGTTTGGGCTCGGGGCTTAAACACCTCTTCTGTTTTTTGTATTTTTCTTTAATAAAGGGTTTAGACCCACTTTGATTAATAAAATAAAATAAAATGTTCTCCTGAACTGACAAGTTTTGAAGTGCTTAGGTGGCATTTTTTTAAATTTAGCTTATCTTATAAAAATAATTTTTACAGAAAGTGATAAAAAATATTTTTGAATAACTTTTTCAATTTTCCTAATTTTATTTTCAACCAAACACTACTGGGGAAGAGTTTTTAATTTTTATTTCATATTCTGATTTCCTAAATTTTATCGCACCTGTTTTTGAAAGAAACATGACCGAAGTTCTTTTGCTATATCTCATTTGTATTTTCTTAGTATGAGGAATGCGATAGCTTTTGTGCTTTGAAACTGATGCCATGTTGTTTCCAAATGCAGTTTGTTAAGAAGATGATGGTTTCCTTGCCTTTTAGTTGTCAGTCTCAGAGTCCTTCCCCATATTTTGACCAATCTCTCTTCAGGTTTGATGAGAAGGTCTGCTTCTAGAATTCAATCTATATTTATTATGCAAAAGTTATATAGGAAATCCATAACTGGAACTAAAATCATGACATAGTTCAGTTGAATCTCTGACGTAATGACTAGCTGAATGAACTGCATGAATGAAATCCTTCCCTCTTTTTGTTTGGTTGGGGGTGTATTCTAGTGTTTGAACTTGTTAGGTTGATTGCTGAACCTTATATTACTTTGATGCATTGGCCTTTTCCCTATATCTGGATCAATGGGAAGAGTTTGTGGCTAACAGTCTTTGATAGAACCACCAAGGTTCTTTTTGATCACCATTTCTATGTCAACCCCTGATGCATGCAGATTTTCTGTTTCTCGGAAGGTTATGCATAATACATAACTAATGAACTGTTTATAGTGTATTCATTGCCTGATAAAACTATAATTCCAGCAAAAATATATCTTTTCCTTATGTTCATTTATAGCAGAAACTCCTGAATCTAGAGCTTATGATGGTCTTGGCAGTTTTAGTATTAGAAAGACTTCGTATGCATACGTGTGAAATGTTCCTTGAGTACCTGGAAATTAGCTAAGCATTTAACTTTTTCTTAGTTCAAGTTAGAGACATTCAAAATTTAAGACTGAGATGCTACTAGGCAATTTAAAAGTTCTTTATTAGTTATCAACTTTTGTTCCTGAAAATGATAGCAATCACCGCCATGTGTGAGGGATTAAATGGAATTGCATATTCAAACAACTTTTATGATATGCAATGTGCATGTATTGCGTGGTAAAAGAATTTCTTTGTTTTTCTATGTATTGAACTTGGTGAAGTAAGCTACTCCAAAGTGGAGGTATAAAATAGTTCTTTAGCTAGGCATTGAGCAAGGTTGTCGAGTTTAACTTACAACAGGTGACAATCCCATCTTGAATTCAACGAGGGATATATTCATTGATGGGTTAATTTGGGCGTACCCGAAATTAACCTGACCAAGAGTTTGGATCAGGGTAACCCAAATTAGTCCTTCAGAAAATTAGGAAAAGTTGGTTTTTGTTTGTATTTTTGGGTTTGGCATGGTTGGTTGTTTCTCTATACTTCCACATAAGGTGGCAATTTCAGCCCATATAATTGAAATTAAACCATTTTGCCCTTATAAAATTAAATGGATTACTCATAGTTTCTTTCCTTTTCTTAAATGGGTTAGTATGATTTTCAACCTATTTAAGCTCATACAAATATGGACAAAATCGATTAACATGAGAATCCATGTATACCCATATATCAATCTCTTATCAAAAAATCCCTAATTGCACTATTTAATTTTGAAAATAAAATTTTAAAAAATGGGGTTGGGGGTGGGGGTGGGGGTAGT
>NC_028637.1:60538150-60556546 GCF_001406875.1 Solanum pennellii
TGGGTGGGGGCAGATGGGGGTGGGGGTGTAAGGATTGCCCATTTTTTTTCAAAAACACAAAACCAAATTTTAGGTTAAGGGCTTAGAGTTTTAGGGTATTTTTTTTTTTTGAAAAAATAGAATTCTTTTCTTTGAAAAAATAGATTTTTTTTTCTTTGATAAAATGGATTTTTTTTCTTTTTGGAAATTAAGGGTAGGTTGGTGGGTGGAGGGTAAATTTTTTTTGTTTTTCTGTTTCTGGAAAAACAAAAAAAATGTACCTTCTCAAAAAAAAAAAAGAAAAACAAAAATGTAGGGGTCAGTTGGTTGAAGGTGGGGGAAAAGGGTAATTTTTCTTTTAGTTTTTGGAAAACAAAAAAAAATAGGGGTAGGTTGGTGGAATGTGGAGGGGGGGGGGTAATTTTTTTTTTTTTGAAAAAACATATTTTTTTTTTTTTTGAAAAAACATATTTTTTTTTGTTTTTGGAAAACAAAACAATTTGGGCATTAGTTGGTGGAGGGGGGAGGAGATTTACCTAAACCATATTTGACCAAATCCGTATTTACCCATATCCTATTTGGGTGGATTGTAACCCAAACCATTTTTGCTCAATCCATCCAAATCCGATCCAATCCAACCATTTGGCACCTTACTTCCACATACGTTCTCTGTGTAAAGGGAAGAAAACAAGCTGTGCTCTTTAAGAAAATTAAAGTTTTTTGTTTTGTTTGGTCGGTATATTTATCTTCTCCCCCCGCCCCCTCCTTTAAATTCTCTTTACAGTTTTACACACAACAATGTGTAAGTAATAGTCCTCTTTGGTTTAGTTTGGCACGTATTTCTTCACTTTTCATGCCTCTATAAAAAAAAAGGAAAAGAAAAGAAAATGTTTCTCATTAGGTTGTTGAGTGAGTTCTCACTTAACGCTTATAATGCTTTCTCCATATGTTGGAAAGTGCAGCTTTTTGCTTCGTAGCACCTCCAACACACTTCCCTATGAAGAGAATTTTCTTTAGATTTGGTGGGTATAGTTCCCTCTTGACCCTTTAATTTGGTTTTGTATGAATTTCTCTTCATTATTACCCATTTCCTCTATACAGAAAGAAACTTTTGGGTTTGTTGTTTAATATGCTCAGTCAATTTGATCATTCCCTCTATCAAGGAAAAAAATCTTTTTATTTTATGAAGGAAAAAAGGCCAAAAGCCAAAAGTGCTCAACTATGGAAAATAGATTTTGCCCTCCATTTGAATTTGATCCTTAATATGCCCTTGCCCTTATAATTGGTGAACTGACTCAGATTTGCTCCTCAACTATTGGAAAAAGAACTAATTTGCTGTCCGTATAAATTTGGTCCTAAAATTGCCCCTTATTGCGGATGAACTTGCTCCAATTTGCCTATCAAAATTAACAGACCTTAAATATTTTGTTTTTAAAACATATTATATTTAAGTCCAAGTTAACAAAAAATAATATTATATTTATTAAAAAAGAGAGTGCTACCTTGAAAGATAATAATCTTAATGCTTAAATGTTCTTGTAAAGACAATTGCTCAAAGAAATTATACAAACCGTAAAAAGTTGGGATAGATCTAATTTCTCATCATGATTCTGTCTTCCTCGCATTAAAAAAATCTTTACCCTCATGATGTTTAACAAATTAAAAATTCAACACATTCAGCAAATCGGAGATTTTAATGAGAGAATAAATAATCTTCAATTTCCCAATATCGAATTGAAAATTCTTAAAGATGTGATATATAACTTAAAGTAAATGAAGAAATTCGAAGGAGTTGTTATATACACTTCACAAAAGTTTTTGATCGTGCTAAAGAAATTGCAAATTTGTCATGTCAAAAAAGAAAAAAATTGGTAAATATATCAATTTTATATTTGTTGAACTAAACTTAGGCGTATGATCGCAATTGTGACACAGAAGTAATGATCTTCAAAGAGACAATTATTAGTCATCGGTTGAGCAAAAAGGAATGATTAGGGAAATATTGCTCATCCCTTTTTTATGTGTATTTTCTTAAGAAAATATAACTTCTACATATTCTTTTTTCTTTTCGTCGACTCTTGTTCTTCCTCTCGTCATTCTAGAAAATAGAAGTCAAATAAACCGTTGACTTCAATGAAATGGTTGATTGAAAAAATGTGAATTCATTAGTTTGGAGAGGCAAATTTGAGTATTTTCTTTAACATTAAAAGCATATTTGTCTTGACATCCTCACTAGTTTGTTAGTTTGTTATCAATTCTTATCAAGTTGTTAGAGTAGATTTATATTAAGTTGTTAAAGTAGTTCCTTAGATTTAGTCAACTTATTTATATATTAAGTTGTTAGAATAGTTCCTAAGAATTAGTCAAGTTAGTTACATCTTACTTGTATTTAAGTTGATGCTTTGTTTGAATAAACGTCATTCAAGTTAGCTTTGATTCTCAATCTCTTTATGGTATCAGAGGCCCTCTAAAACTCTCACGAGTTCGATCCAATTTTTTTCCCCCTTTTTGCGTCCAAACATGGTTATTCCAGCTATCACCACTGAAAGTGCTGCTGCACTTCCGACTACCACTCATGTGGTACAGTGCAATCCAGCTTCCCAATTACCTATCAAACTGCAAGGTAACCTCAACTTTGCCACCTGGAAAGCGAGATGATGCTACTCAATGGACACAAGCTCCTTGGGCATCTCACTGGTGCCAAAGTACCAAATCTGCTCCGTCGACCACTATCACACAAACTGATAGTACCATCTCCAATCCTGAATATGAGGTGGTTTTGCCAAGACCAACTAATTCAATAGGCAATGATGGCATCCGTTGAACCCACCATTGCTCTCACTGTTGCAGCTGCCTCTTCGGCAAAAATAGCTTGGGATCTCCTTCATACATCTTATGCCAATAAGAGTCACACTCGCATCTTCAGCTTGCGAGATCAGTTGCAAATCATTAAAATGGCCTCCAAGACGATTGCTACTTACCTACAGGAGATCAGATCGATTGCTGATGCTCTCAAAGTAGCAGGTTCTCCGGTGGCTGATGATGAACTAGCAGTCAAGATTTTGAGTGGCCTAGGTAATGAGTACCGTGAAATCACTGTTGCTATAAGAGCGCGCGTCACATCCTTAAGCTTTGAGGAGCTATTCCAGAAATTCACGGACCCTGAACTCTTCCTCAAACATCAAGATATTGACAGGTCATCCTCCATCATCGTGGCTGCAATTGCACAAAAGACCAACTTCCAACCCAAACATCAGAAGAATAATCGTCGCTTCCCCAGTCAGTCTTCAAGACCACAACCCCACGACAGGCGTTTTGTCACGCCTCGAGATACTCCCGAGACGCGAACACGGAACCTATGACCACAAGTAATCCCAAGTAACCCTGCTGGCATGATCATGAGTAGGGGTGTCAAAAATGAACCCAAACATATATAACCCGCCCAACTCGCCCAGAATTTTAAGGGTTGGGCTCAAGATAATTATGAATTGGGTTCAATCTCAACCCGTTCAAGCTTAACCCATTTGAGGGGAATTCTCAATTGAGCCCAATTGAATCTCCAATTTCAACCCGTTTTAAATTTTTTTATTTAGGTATTTTTCTATATTAAAGGTATAAATTGTTATCTATTCAACATCTTTTGGGATTTATCTATCCATTTGTTACTTTTTTAACAAAAAATTCTTGAGCGAAAATTCAAATTGTGATTATAAAAGTTAATTATCTATATGTTAAATTATTGAAATTAATCGGGTCAAATTGGGCGAGTCAAGACCCAACCCGTTTTTTGGTCCATTTGAGCCCAAAGTAAATTTGGGCGGGTCAAGACCTAACCTGATTTCTACTCAACCCATTATAATATTTTCAATTTCAACCCAATCCGCCCATTTGACGCAGAAGCTAAATCATAATTTATAATGAAAGATGGGCAATACCCATATGCTAAAACTGATATAATATGAAGATTGATGAGTTTAATACATTGAAGTTACTAACTTAACACTACGCTGAAACTAACTGTGTCTAAAATAAGCCTCTAAACTGGACTAAAAATACTGGGACAAGCCCCAGCTAAATCTAGCAAAAACTGAAACTAAATGACCAATGACTGAAATGAAACTCATGACTGTTGTCCTCGAAGAATGAGGACTCACCACTGAATCTGCTGAACTGGAGATCAGAAATTGATCTATGCATGATCTGGATGCTGAGAACCTGAACCTACATCACGAGAAGATGTAGCGTACGTATGCATCAATACTCGAAAGGTACTGAGCATGTAGTACAGAATAAAGCTTAAATAAAACATAACTGAACAAGCACAAAAGCAAGTATAATAATTTGAACATGATATACTAAGTTCTGAGCTAATTGAATGCAATGACCAATTTATAACATGCTGAAACTGAATACTGAGTATTTAGATAAATGGTCAATGCAAGAGTCTGACTGAACTGTTGGAGCTACTAATAACCGATAATAAAATCACATGAGCTAAATGTGGAGTCCGATGTATACGCCCCATCGATAGGACCCAATATATACTGCAGAGGTATAAAGGCATGCGGGTGTGATCAATAAACTGATGCCCAAAGAGAGGACTTACAACCTACTTGGCTAGTAGTTCTGGGACTAATTGGGTACGCTGAACCCTAGTCCAACTCGGTATTATGCTACTCATTGATTTATGTAGTTAACTGATTATGTCTGAATTTCTGTAAATAGTGGATAGCTCAAAACTGAACATGCAAATTGGAAATGCAACATTTAAACTGATAATGATACATTAAAAACTGAAGCATATATGCATAACTGAAATATCTGACCTAGCATGTGTAATTCAAGAACTAAAGAAATACGAAGTGAGGATTCTGAAATTCATGAGATAATCTGAGTAATAACATGATTATGTCTGATTTGGAACATATATTTAATAAATTCGTGAAGTTCTATCAAAGTTCTAGAAACCCTAGGTTTAATCATGACAAGAGAATCAAGAACTGACTGAAAACTAGGGACCCAATGGGTGAAATGAACACATTAGTGAAATCCCACATACCTGGTGATGAAATTCACAGAAAAACACTTAGGTTTCGGGGTTGGAACTGCTAGAAACTTCTTGCGTTTTTGAACTAGGGTTCTTGAGATTTTTCTCCTCTCTTGCTTATAATTCTCTAACTTTTGATTTATGATTTTGACTTGGTAAGTTCTTGTTATGTTTCTAGGCTTAAACTGACTAAAATCTGATGATGTAGGGTCAAAACGATGTATCTTAGGGTTTAAACGAAGTGGGAAAAGACCAAAAGACCCTTGACTTAATTGCTGTCGGACCAAACGACGATCAAGACTGACGGTCCGTCGTTCCATCGACGGTCTGTAGGTTGGGTCTGTTCGACATGCCTTTACTAAAATGGGCATAACTTTTTACTCAGAGGTCTGATTTTAGCAAGGTCGGTGGCTATGGAAAGCTAATTCAATTATCTATTTGTGGGTAGGTCATAGGACACCTAATTCATTATGTGCTAAGAGTTATGACCATTTGAAGTTGATCCAACGGCTACTTCCCACCTACGGACCTTGGGTCCACCTACGGACAGTGCTGGTCATCCGTGGCTCTTTTCAGAGAGTGGGTGAATGGGGTGTCGATCGACGGTCATGAACTACGGACCGTAGGTCCATCCGTCGATCATGACTTAACCAAATTTTCCTGGGCTGAGATTTTGGGGTTTTTTTGACCCCATTGATCGATGTGCAGGACGGACTGTGGGTCAGTCTACGGTCTGTTAATGGCCCCGTTGGTTGCACCTGCAAATTTTTCTGTAAAGCTGGTTTTTGGTCTGTTTTGGATACGGGGTGTTAATTATCTCTCCCTTGGGAACATTCGTCCTCGAATGAAGACTAAACTAGCTGGAATAGAGGGAGAGAGCTGCAAACCCTACTACTAAACACTGAGGATTGAGTTTCTAACTGAATTTAGTTCCGAGAACATGCAAATACGTTGAAAATGCAAGTACAAACTAAGGGAACATGATAAAAAGACTGAATTCACGCATGAATGACTGGAAAACTGAGGAGGAACTATTACCTCAAGCTGGAGTTGAATCGGAAGGAAAGAGGTGAGGATACTTGGCTTTCATGGCTGCTTCTGCTTCCCAAGTAGCTTCCTCTACGAACTGACACCTCCACAAAACCTTGACTGAAGCGACTTCTTTGTTTCTCAATCTTTTAACCTGACAGTGAAAAACTCAACTGGTACATCGTTATCTTTCACCACCATACTCTCTAATGGCACTATAGAGGCTGGATCACCCACGCATTTCTTCAAGAGTGAGATGCGGAACACCGGACGCACTGCCGCTAATTTTGCTGGCAACTCTAACTCATATGCCACATTGTCAACCCTTTTCAAGATCTTGTAAGGGCCTACATATCTTGGACTGAGTTTCCCTTTCTTTCCAAATCTTTTTCATAGGTGAGACTTTCAGAAAAATCCAATTATCAACTTGGAATTCTAGTTCCCTTCTCCTTACATTTGCATAAGATTTCTGACAACTTTGGGCTGTCTTAAGTCTATCTCTAATGAGTTGCACTTTCTCCATAGCATAAAGGACTGAATCTGACCCTATCAAAGCTGTTTTTCCTACTTCAGACCAACCAACAGGAGATCTACATCATCTACGCCCATATAAAGCCTCATAAGGGGCCATCTGAATGCTGGAATGGTAGCTATTGTTGTAGGCGAACTCAATAAGAGGAAGGTGATCATCCCAACTCCCTTTGAAATCGATCACACAAGCCCTCAACATATTCTCTAGGGTCTGAATGGTATGCTCTACCTGTCCATCCGTCTGCGAATGAAATGTTGTGCTAAGGTTAACTTGAGTAGCAAGACCCTTCTGAAATGACTTCCAGAAATGAGAGGTAAATTGAGGACCTCTATCTGAGATGATAGACAAAGGAACCCCATGTAATCTCACAATGTCTTCTGCCAAATCTGTAGTCTTGACCGCCAAAAAGCGAGAAGACTTAGTCATCCTATCAACTATCACCCAAATTGAGTCATGATGTCTGCGAGTACGTGGTAATTTTGTGATGAAGTCCATATTGATCACATCCCACTTCCAAATAGGAATATCGAGCTCTTGAGTCATACCCCCTGGTTTCTGATGTGCTACCTTGACTTGTTGGCAATTGGATTACTTACTCACAAAATCTGCTATATCCCTCTTCATGCCATTCCACCAATAGATTTCCCGCACATCGTGGTACATCTTAGTGGCACCTGGATGAATAGAATATCTGGAGTTATGGGCTTTTGCAAGGATATGCTTTCTCAACTCCCCCACATCAGGAACACACAATCTACCCTGGTAGCGAAGTACACCATCCCCCCTTGGGAGAAAACCCCCACTCTCTGATTGTGGACTGCACCTTTAAGTTCAAGCAAGATTGGATCAATGTCTTGCTTTTCCTTAACCTCCACTACTACCAAAGAAGATTCTGCCCCATTTTGAACATCCTTCACTAGCTCCTTCAATTCTTCCTTAACATGGGCTACACTACCCATAGATAGTCTACTAAGAGCATCTGCTACTACATTCGCCTTACCAGGATGGTAATGCACAATTATATCATAATCCTTAAGGAACTCACGCCATTTCCTCTGGCGAAGATTCAACTCCTTCTGGGTGAACACATACTGAAGGCTCTTATGGTCAGTGACCACATCTACATGAATTATACAAGTAGTGTCTCCAGATCTTGAGTGCAAACACCACTGCTGCAAGCTCGAGGTCATGAGTTGGATAGTGCTTCTCATGCACCTTAAGTTGTCTAGAAGCATAAACTATAACCTTATCTCGTTGCATCAACACACAACCAAGGCCAACTCTGGATGCATCGCAATAGATCACGTATCCATTTGAACCCTCTGGTAGAGTCAAGACAGGAGTTGTAGTCAATCATCTGACCATTGGAACTTGACCATCTTGTGAGTCAACCTAGTCAATGATGAGACTATGGATGAAAATCCTTCCACGAACCTTCTGTAATAACTCGCTAGACCTAAGAAACTTCTGATATATGTAGCAGAGGTAGGTCTGGGCCATTGTTTCACTCCTTCTATCTTTTGTGAATCCACTCGGATTCCATCGCTAGATACAATGGTGACCAAGGAAAGCAACGGATTGCACCCAAAACTCACATTTACTAAACTTAGCGAATAACAAGCGATCTTTGAGTGTCTGCAGAACAACTCTCAAATGACTTGCATGTTCTTCCTCGCTCCTAGAGTATATGAAGATATAAAGACGATAACGAACAAGTCCAAATACTGTTTGAACACTGTTCATCAAATCCATGAAAGCTGCAGGAGCATTAGTTAGTCCAAATAACATAACTACAAATTCATAATGACCATACCGAGTTTTGAAGGCTATTTTCGGAATGTCACTCTCTCTAACTCTTAGCTGATGATAACCCAATCTGAGGTCTATCTTTGAGAAGTGGCTAGCACCTTGAAGTTGGTCAAACAAGTCATCTATCCTGGGAATGGGATACTTATTCTTGATTGTGACCTTGTGCAATTGTCTATAGTCAATGCACATTCTGAGAAAACCATCTTTTTTCTTTACGAACAACACTGGTGCACCCCATGGTAAAATACTAGGTCTGATGAAGCCCTTATCTAGAAGGTCTTTGAACTGCTCTTTCAATTCCTTAAGCTAATTTGGATCCATTTTGTAAGGAGGAATATAAATAGGCTGGGTATCTGGAAGGAGATCAATTCCAAAGTCGATTTCCCTTTCGGGAGGGATTCCGGGAAGATCTTTTGAAAACACTTCTGGAAACTCACAAACTACTGGAAGTGACTCAAGAGTTGGGTTTCAGAGCTAAAATCCTTAACCCGAACTGGATGATAGAGATAACCCTTAGAGATCATCTTTCTGGCCTTAAGGTAAGAAATAAATTGACCCATAGGCGCTAAGCTACTACGCTTCCATTCTAAGATTAGTTCGTTTGGAAACTGAAAACGGACAATTCTAGTTCTACAATCGACTGAGGCATAATAGGAATGTAACCAATCCATGCCTAGAATGACATCGAAGTCTACCATTTCTAACTCTACAATATTTGCTGATGTGACTTTTTGAGATACTGTGACAGGGCAATTTCTGTATACCCCTCTAGCTATAACTAGGTCACCGACTGGAGTAGAGACTAAGAAAGGTTTCGAGTGAGTTTTTGGACTAACACTGAATTGGACTGCTATGTAAGGAGTTACAAAAGAAAGAGTAGCCCCTGGATCTAACAATGCATAAACATCAATGTCAAAGACTCGTAACGTACTAGTGACTACATTAGGAGAACCTTCCTGATCCTGGCGAGCCTGAAGAGCATACAACCTGTTCTGGCGCTGAATGTCACCTGTACCAGATGAGTTACCCTGCTGAGTTGGGTGACTTGCTGGTGCTGTTGAAGTGGTAGACTGAGCTTTTCCATTACCACCTCCTTGACCCTATTTAGAAGGACAATCCCTCAAACTGTGACTAGACTGACCACACCCAAAACACCCTTCATTTCTTGCAAGGCACTCGCCTAGATGGTTCTTACCACACTTAGGGCAAGTGGGGTAAGTCTTGATGCCTGAAACACTTCCCTGAGACTTAGAGCCTGGTGCTCTACCCTTCTGGTCATACCTGTTCTTGGAGGATGGAACACTAGTTGATGAAGGGGCTGGAGCTGAAAACTTCTGTGGACTCTGTGAGTGACTTCCACCTCCCGATTTCTGTTGAGAATAGTCATAGTTCTCAGTCCTAGCCTTTTTATTCTCCTTAGCTTGTTCCCTAAGCTTATCACCCTCAACCTTTCGAACATGAGTCATAAGCCTAGAGATGTTCATATCTCCAAGTAACATAGCATTTCTGCACTTAGTTTTCACCAAATCCGACACTCCATACAAGAACTTGTTCATCCGAGCCCTGGAGTCAGCAACCATGTGAGGAGCATACCTGGAGACTTGGTTAAACTTCAGCCCATACTCTTGGACTATTATGTTACCCTACCTCAACTTCATGAATTACTGAGCCTTTGTCTCTCTCAACTCTATTGGGAAAAACCTGTCGAGAAAAGTCTCACTAAAGCAATCCCAAGTGATAGGAGCTGCATTTGCACCCCTATTTCCCTTCCACTGAGTGTACCAGATATGAACAACATCCTTAAACTGGTATGATGCCAACTCAACCCGATCATTCCCAGTGACTTGCATTACCTCAAAGATCTTCTTGATCTCATCCAAGAAATTCTGAGGATCCTTATTAGTCTGTGATCTTAAGAACTCTGGCGGATTCATCCTAACAAAGTCACGGACCCTTGCTGCTGTTGATCCACCCTTTTCATTCACAGGAGCATGAACCAGATTGTTTAGGTTGTCAGACTCTGAGCCAACATCTATATGATATTCTTGAACTCGCATTGGAGACTTCTTGATCTGGGACTGGAGGAGCTGCGTTTGCATTCCTATGGCATTCCTAGCGTTACTCTACGAGGAGGCATGATCTGAAACGTAGAACGTCAAGTTAGAATGGAATAAGTTCATACCTTATGCACGATAAGAGTAACAACAAGTGAAGTTTTCCTAAAACACTTCAGTCTCCCTCTCATTAGATGTGGTGCACTTCATACCCATGAAAAGGACTCTACTTAGTGCGACTTACATTCTAGGACACTTCAACCTATTGCTCTGTTACCAAGTTTTGTCATGCCTCAAGTACCCACGAGACGCGGACACAGATCCTAGAGTGATCCCAAGCTAACCCTGCTGGCATGATCATGAGCATACTAAAGATAACAAACTGATGAGGAAGCTAAATTATAATTTATAATGAAAAGAAATATGCTAAAACTGATATAATATGAAGACTGATGAGTTTAATACAATGAAGTTGCTAACTCAACACTAAGCTGAAACTAACTATGTCTGAAATAAGCCTCTAAACTAGACTAGAAATACTGGACAAGCCCAGTTAAATCTAGCAAAAACTGAAACTAAATGACCAAAGACTGAAATGAAACTCATGACTGTTGTCCTCGGAGAATGAGGACTCACCACTGAATCTGCTGAACTGGAGATCGAAAATCGATCTATGCGTGATCTGGATGCTGAGAACCTGAACATAGATCACGAGAAGATGTAGCGCACGTATGCGTGAGCATGTATGATAGAATAAAGCTGAAATAAAACATAATTGAACAAGCACAAAAGCAAGTATAATAATCTGAACATGATATACTAAATTTCTGAGCTAACTGAATGCAATGACCAATTTATCACATGCTGAAATTAAATACTGAGTATACCGATAATAAAATCACATGAGCTAAATGTGGAGTCTGATGTCTACGCCCCATCGAGAGGAGCATATATACTGCCAAAGGTATAAAGGCATGCTGGCGTGATGATGCCCACAGAGGGGACTTACAACCTAATTAGCTAGTAGTTCTGGGACTAATTGGGTACGCTGCACTCTAGTCCAACTCAGTATTATGCTACTCCCATTAATTTATGTAGTTAACTGATTATGTTTGAATTTCTGTAAATACTGGATAACTCAAAAGTGAACATGCAAACTGGGAATGCAACATTTAAACTGATAATGATGCATTAAAAACTGAAGCATGTATAACTGCATAACTGAAATATCTGACCTAGCATGTCTAATTCAAGAATTAAAGAAATACAAAGTTTTGAAATTCATGCAATAATCTGAGTAATAACATGATAATCTGATTTTGAACATATATATAATAAATTCATGAAATTCTATCAATGTTCTAGAAATCTTAGGTTTAATCAATGAAGCCTCACTACCCTCTGAATTGTTGTCCCTTGCCTGTCATCATGCAATCTATCTCATAAATAGACTCCCTACATCTGACATGAATAATGAGCGACGACATAGTCACATTGTCAAAACGGCTCAAACTCTTCTCAATGAAGCCTCACTACCATCTGAATTGTGGTCCTTTGCCTGTCATCATGCAATCTATCTCATAAATAGACTCCCTACACCTGGCCTGAATAATGATTCTCCGTATAAGAAATTATTTGGCGAACCACCAAAATACTCTTCACTGAAAATTTTTGGTTGTCTTTGTTATCCATGGATTAAGCCATATACACAAAATAAGTTTCAGCCTAGATCTATATCGTGTGTCTACTTAGGATTTTCTATTGTTCATCATGCACACCTCTGCTTTGGTCCAGTGCACTAAAAAATTTTCGTCAGTCGTGATGTTCAATTTTGTGAAGACATTTTTCCTTTCACTCAAATGTTCTCAATCTTGCAAAATAAGTTTTCCAAGTTACAATGGGAAATCATAGAGTCCCTAGTCTGTAAGGATACTCAGCCGGTAGTCCAATTAACTTTGGACTCCAATCTAGTTCCAACTCTTCCACCTCCTATTCCTATCACCTTAACAATTCCCTCTCATTCAAACACTCCAGAGTCCAGAATTGAAAGGCAACAACCAGCAGTCTCCACTTCATCATGTATGATTCCTATCTCTACTCAACCTCCTTCACTACTTAATGAAGCAGCCCACAACTCTCACCCATTACTCGATTCTCATCGCCCATCACACAACCAACATCCACCGAATCCACCAGCAATTATGCCCCCTCTACCATTCGGTGTTGTCACAAGGTCCAAAAATAATATCTTCACACCAAAGAAAAAATTCAGCTTCTTTCTCCCACTCCAAATACCTTTATGCAAGCTGTTAAGTACATTGAATGGAAGAATGCAATGGATCTGGAATACGAAGCCTTAATGAGAATCCAAACTTGGGAACTAGTACCTAGGAACCTGATAAACAATGTTGTTAATTGTAAGTGGTTATTTCGTATTAAAAAAGGCTGATGATTGTATTGATAGGTACAAGGCGTGATTAGTCGCAAAAGGTTTCACACAATGTCCAAAATTGGATTTTCATGAAACTTTCAATCTGGTTGTCAAACCAACCACCATCAGAATTGTTCTTTCTATTGCAATTCAAATAACTGGAAAGTTCAGCAACTTGCTGTGAATAATGCATCTTTGCAAGGTAAATTATAGGAGAAAGTATTCATGGTGCAGTCGAAAGGCTATGTCAACCCTGATTTTTCCAATCATGTCTGCCGTCTCAAAAAGACCATTTACGGCCTGAAACAAGCTCCTCGTGCTTGACATGAAGCTCTCAAATCTCACTTGACTACAATTGGTTTTGTTAAGTCTGAATCAGATGCTTCTCTGTTTATTTTCACATCCGAAACTTTCATGATGTATATTCTAGTGTATGTTAATGATATCCTTTACCCAACCTTGGTCACACATGTAATCAACTCTCTAGCTGACAAGTTCTCCCTAAAGAACCTTGGTGAACTCAACTATTTTCTGGGATCGAAGTTAAACATGTTCCAAATGGGATTGTCTCATCACAATCCAAATACGTACTTGAGATTTTCTCAGATGCGGATATGGCCGACTGTAAAGGAGTTACAACACCCATGTGCTCAAGCTCACCACCCAAAGCAGGCGATTGGTCACCTCCTGGTGATGCAACCTTGTATCGACACACTATTGGTAAATTGCAATACTTATCATTCACGCGCCCTGATATTCCTTTGCAGTTAACCAACTATCACAATTTATGCAATCCCCAAATTTGGAGCATTGGAAAGCAGTAAAAATGGTGCTGAGATACCTCAAGGCATCATCAATGTCGTGTCTGCAAATCTCTAGCCACTCTGATAGTAATCTGTATATTTATGCTGATGCTGACTAGGCAGGTGATCCCTGTGATAGAATCTCCACTTCTGGTTACATACTCTTCTTGGGACCAAATCTGATCTGTTGGTCCTCTAAGAAGCAACAATCAGCTGCTCGTTCCTTTACTGAAGAAAAATACAGTTCGGCAGGGAATGCACTCTCTGAACTTACTTGTAGGTTGTTGACTGAAATGCGATATCAAGTCTTGCAAACGCCAAGCATTTTTTGTGATAATATTGGGGTTTCATATCTCAGTAGAAACCCTGTCTTCCACACTTAGATGAAGCACATTGCAATAGACTTTCACTACCTCCGCAACAGTGTGAACTCAGGTAGAGTAGTAGTCAAATATCTTTTTGCCGGGTATCAAATTGCAGACACTCTCACAAAGTCGCTGCCCAAGCCCCCTTCCTTCGATGTTTATCCAAGTTAGGCGTTGTTGCATCACACCTAACTTGAGGGTGTGTGTTGACACTCACTAGTTTGTTAGTTTGTTATCAATTTTTAGCAAGTCGTTAGAGTATATATTTAGATTATGTTTTTAAAGTAGTTCCTTAGATTTAGTCAACTTAGTTATATATTATGTTGTTAGAATAGTTCCTTAGAATTAGTCAAGTTAGTTATATCTTACTTGTATTTAAATTGATGTTAAGTTTGAATAAAAGTCATTCAAGTTTGCTTTGATTCTCAATCTCTTTAATTTGAGATCAAATCCAAATGGAGGGTAAAATTGTTCTATTTATTTATGGCACTATGAATAGTTGGTAATCATGGTTGGTCCTTTTTCCTTTTATGAATATTATTACTATTTACACATCCACGCATTTCTCCATTGTGGAAAGGAGAGTTCTTTTTGGTTTAGGGGGTATGCAACAAACTATGGAAGAGAAAAACAACTGATGAATGGTTTTTGACTTGATCGCGTTCAGTTACGTCCCATGATAACCGTGCCCTTATTGACCAGTAAACATTAGTGAGTTGGGTCATTGATGCAAAGGATTGGGTGTTGAACCGAGCTTTAGCGAGCCCAACCGACCTGATCAGTCGAGCTTAGCCTGTGTGAACTCTTCAATATTTAGTTCTATATACTACTATGTCATTAAAAAATATTAAATTTATAACATATCGGTTAATTAAGAAAAATTAGTATTAGGGGTCGTTTGATAGGGTGTACAAGAATCGTGCTGAGTAGAGTGTATTAGTAATGTTGGTATTAGTTATGTTGACATTACGCGGAGATTATTTCTTATGCACGGTTTGGTTTGGTGTATTAAAATAACATGCATTGCATAATATCTGAAAATAGTTATTTGTTTACAAAAACACCCTCCACAAATGTGGTGGGAAGGACGTGGGAACATAAGGGAAATTGTGTCTTTAATCATGCTAATGCATGCACTAAAAATCCTCACATTGCTAATACCATTGTTCGTCATCTATCAGTTATACATCGCATGATACCAAAAAGATGTACAAAAAAAAGAAGGTATTAGTAATGCATAAAACTAATGTCTTTTTTTTTTTTCTAATGCATCCTTAAAAATGACCCCGTAGTATAATTTGGTTATTGCATTCAAGTGTGATTGATTTATATGTATAATTTGGTTATTGCATTCAAGTGTGATTGAATATATGTATTATTAGTTTTAGTTAGACCTTAAATTTAAATGAAGGTAATTTTATATTAAACATAGAATAGAATATTCAGAAAAAAAAATAAAAATC
Organism: Solanum pennellii; assembly: GCF_001406875.1. Classification (NCBI taxonomy): domain Eukaryota; kingdom Viridiplantae; phylum Streptophyta; class Magnoliopsida; order Solanales; family Solanaceae; genus Solanum; species Solanum pennellii. Next base: position 60,553,663 of record NC_028637.1, read on the forward strand.
ACAATACATTCAAGAAATCTGTATAATATTAATTTTCTTTAATTTTTGAGTTCTTAAACTTAAAATATTAATAACATTTTTCACTACCCATAAAATATTTTTAGTAATGATGTCTATAAAAAAATAATTTCATTGAATTTTTTAAAGGAGTGCAAAATATATTTGTTAATAGTAAATAATAATTATTGAATTAACATCTTGCTAACTTGACTAAGATTAATGGATTAATTTTAATATTCAAGCATGATCAAAACAAGCCAACCAAGCCGGCTCAACCTAGTCCTTGTTAGACAATTGGCATTTTTTCAGCTTATTATTATTTTTACTGTTTTTTTACTTATTTCAATTTAGTGCTTCCTATTTTCTAGCTAGACTTAGTCAACTTTAGTTGCTCAACTTTCTGAAGTTAGTGGCCCCATTATGGCTGTTAGTGGCCCCCTTTTATGGTAGTTAGTGGCACATGTTCTTAATTTAGTTTTAATGTTTATGTTTTTTCTTTGTATAAATTCAGACTTTCTACAGATTAATATACACAAGGAATTTCATAAGTTCACTCTATTTTTATTTTTTCAAATAAGTTTCTTGAGTATTTTTGTTCTAACAATGGCATCAGAGCCTCTAGTTGATCTTACAAGACAAAAAAAAGTTTTAACTTACAACACAAATGGCATCCAACAACCTACCTTTAAATCCACCATTCACTTTCGCAGGTGAAAATTACCAAATCTGTTTTGTGAAGATGCAAGCTTTTTTGGAAGCCTATGAACTTTGGGAAACTGTGACTGAAGATAAACCATTTGCTGCTCTACCAGCAAATCCTACCTTGGCTCAGATCAAATACAACAACGAAGAGAAGGCAAAGAAATCTAAAGCCAAGTCGCTTATGCAGAATACTGTGGCAGATACTGTGTTTTACAGAATCATGGCTTGCAAAACTGCAAAAGAGGCTTGGGATAGGTTGAAAGAAGAATATCAAGGCAGTGATAGAACACGTCAAAATGCAAGTGTTGAACCTAAAAAGAGAGTTTGAGTCCTTGAATATGCAGGAGGATGAAACTATCAGTAAGTATGCTGATCGAATATCCTTAATTGTTAATAACATTAGACTTCTTGGTGAAGAATTTACAGATAAACGAATTGTGGAGAAAGTTCTTGTGACTCTTCCTAAGAGATTTGAATCTAAGATTTCCTCTCTTGCAGAATCCAAGGACCTGAGCAAACTTTTATTAGGTGAACTAATGAGTGCTCCTCAAGCACAAGAGCAAAGGAGGACTATAAGACGGGAAAAGTTCATTGAAGGAGCTTTCTCTGTAAGCAAAAAGGAAAGTAACAATTCCACCAAAAGAATAAGGGCAAGCATGATGGAGGAAACAATAGTGGAGATGTGAAGCAGAAGTTCCCTCCTTGCAAACATTGTAAAAGAAATACACATCTGGAGAAGTATTGTTGGTGGAGAGTCGATGCTACATGTGGCAACTGTAAGCAGACGAGACACGTATCCAAGGTCTGCAAATTAAGAGCAAAGGCCTTTGGTGCTTTGCAAGCACAAGTAGCAGAAGCTGACGATGCACATGAAGAGCAACTATTTGCAGTTTCATACTTTTCAATCAGTGAATCCTTTGATTCATGGCTTCTTGACAGTGGTTGCACACATCACTTGTGCAATAATGTTGAACTGTTCAAATTCCTAGATGATACTTACAAATCTAAAGTAAAAGTGGGAAACGGTGAGGCAGTAGAAGTCAAAGGCAGAGGTACAGTGTCTATCTCAACAATATCAGGTATCAAAACAATTTCTGATGTTTTGTACACACTTGATATGAGTCAAAATTTGTTGAGTGATGGACAAATGCTTGAAAATAATTATTCTCTGCATTTTAAGAATCGTGAATGTGTTGTTTCTGACCCTTCTGGAGTAGAATTATTTTATGTCAAGATGAGCAATAGAATGTTTTCAGTTGATTGTGAGAAAATAACTGAGCAAGCTTACACTATTACTTCACAAACTTGTATAAACCTATGGCACAAAAGGTTTGGTCACTTCAATCTGAGAAGCGTCGTCGAGATGGAAAAAAAAGAGCTAGTGGAAAATATGCCTGAATTTCTTTCTAATGCTCAAGTTTCTGAAACTTGCCAACAGGGAAAGCAAACAAAATTGCCATTTCAAGCAAATCAAGTACGAAGAGCTAACCAGAAACTTCAGCTCATTCATACGGATGTTTGCGGCCCAATGAAAACAAATTTGCTGAGTGGTAACAAATAATTTCTCCTCTTAATTGATGACTACACCAGAATGTGTTGGGTTTATTTCATAAGACTGAAGAGTGAAGTCTGATGTTTTTAAGCAATTTAAAGCTTTAGTAGAAAATCAATGTAATCTTAGTATTAAGGCTTTAAGGTCTGACAATGGAGGAGAATACACTTCTTCTCAATTTGTGGAGTTTTGTAATAGCACAGGTATTGAACGCCAATTGACATTACCATACACTCCACAACAAAATGGCGTGTCTGAAAGGAAGAACAGAATAGTAATGGAGATGGCCAGATGTCTTTTGCTCGAAAGAAAGATCCCAAATCAGTTTTGGGCTGAGGCAGTCAATACCTCTGTATATTTGCTGAACAGATTGCCTACTTAGGCCTTGCAGGACATGACTCCATATGAAGCTTGGTGTGGGAACAAACCATCAATACACCATCTCAGAATCTTTGGGTGTATATGTTATTATCGAGTTCCAGAAACAAAAAGGAGTAAGCTGGATAACAAGGCTCATAAAGGCATATTTATGGGCTATAGTTCATCCAAAGGTTACAGGATTTTCTGTTTGAAATCAGACAAACTAATTCTCAGCCGAGAAGTGAAGTTTGATGAAGCAGCTGCTTGGGA
>NC_028637.1:60556936-60568295 GCF_001406875.1 Solanum pennellii
GTTATCTGGCTAAGGAAGATGATGAAGGACTTAGGCCATGAACAAACAGAAGCTACCAAGATCATATGTGACAACAGTTTAGCAGTTTCATTCTCAAAAAATCTACTGTTTCATGGTCGAACTAAACATATCAAGAGCAAGTTTCATTTTATTAGAGAAGTCCAACAATCTAATGAAGTGTTGCTTGTTCATTGTTCATCTGAGAACCAGCTAGCTGACATTTTCACTAAGTCATTGCCAAAGGAAAGGTTTGAAGATCTGAGGCAAAGAATTGGTGTTTGCCACAAAAATGCCAAGGAGGAGTGTTAGACAATTGACATTTTTTCAGCTTATTATTATTTTTACGGTTTTTTACTTATTTCAATTGTGCTGCCTATTTTCTAGCTAGACTTAGTCAACTTTAGTTGCTCAAGTTTCTGAAGTTAGTGGCCCCATTATGGCTGTTAGTGGCCCCCTTTTATGGTTGTTAGTGGCACATGTTCTTATTTTAGTTTTAATGTTTATGTTTTTTCTTTGTATAAATTCAGACTTTCTGCAGATTAATATACACAAGGAATTTCATAAGTTCACTCTATTTTTATTTTTTCAAATCAGTTTCTTGAGTATTTTTGTTCTAACAGTCCTAGTTTTAATAGAGACTAGCTTGATTTTCACCAAAACTGAGCTGAACTAAATACAGGCGAGAAAAGCCGAGTCGTAACGTGCCATTTGACAACCTAGTCTGGGTTGAGAGAGTCAACCTTAGTGGAAGAACATTTCATCTTATATCTAACAATAAGCCAAATCATCTAGGCTTATTTTCTGCAACAATGGATGATATTTGGTAATTTTTGAGCAAGTTGACAGGAGGGTATTTTTCTTTCTTTGCAAATTTCAGATCTAACTGCAGATATATTAATATTGCAACCATGTTGTGAATAATTTCCAATTAGATTACAGTTAGTCCTTCATGTACAATCTTTGTTTAGTATCATTCTGATACTTCAGAATTTTTTCAGAGCGTGCAATTTCTTTGCAGCAGTTTATTGGATCTACTCAGCCCTCTCATCCACACCGCAATGTGTATTTTTTTGCTTACTTGCAATATATAAGTGTTAATTCTATATATAAGTTCGGAAATTTTCTTGTGAGCGGTTTAAATTCCTGATTAGCCTTCTATTGCAGCTTATTTCAGCTATTGACCGCCATAGACAGTCTACTGACCATCCAATCAAATTCATTTCTAGAAGACAACCCAATATCCTGAAATTCAAAATGAAGCCAGGTACTGACTTTTTGTTTACAATTGTTGACATGCTTCATCTTCTGGTGGTAAAACTTGGCTTGTTTTCTTATGCTGCTTATTCTTAATGTACATTTACTATCAGGACCTGAAGCTGGCAGCACGGATGGGCGAACTAAGAAGATCTGTTCCTTCCTCTTCCACCCAATATTACCCCTTGCACTTTCTGTTCAACAAACCTTGTTTCTGCAGGCATCAGTTGTAAATATCCATTTTCGTCGATAATGTAAAAACTTGATTTATATGTTACCTATTTGTTTATAAATTTCTCTAATAACCTCTAGACTGAAATCAACCTATAAATCGCAAATTCATCATAACAGACCCGTAGATGCTAGTGTCTTTGACTCCTACATTTTCTTTGCTACAAGCATCAAACAAATGCTTGATAGAGTGCCAAGACGGTTAGTATGGTCATAAGGATTTGTTCTTCTGTAAGTTGTTTGTTACAGCTTCTCTTCTAATTAATTGATGTACATTCAGATGTTTGTTTGTGAGGTAGAAAACTGATGAAGACCCATTCTTGGTTATCTATGGATACTATAGACTATGGTACACAAATTTTTTTACCTGTATCAGCTGCGTTAACTGCGTTTGTTGGGATGTTCAAGTCAGAATAAAGGAAGATGACATATGACTAGATTTGCCATTCGTTGTATGTCTAATTCTGTCCAGCATTCCTTTTGGTTTAAATTAGAAAAGCAATATGATGACACTTGAACGAATTTGGATGAAGCAAGTTCGTGAAGAACTTTTTGTATGAATTAGGAGTGGTAAACAATTGAGTCGAATATAAGTTGATCGAACATTAAATAAAAATGGGTTAAATGCTGAACTTGATTCATATTTTAAACAGAGTAAAAATGAGTTATTCAAAGGATAATATTTATAAACACGGATACATATTATTATAATATAGAGATTGTACTTAAAGCTAAAGGCGAAATGATTCTTGTACTTGTGTCTGTTTGTGTTCAGGACATTTCTTTCTACTTACCCTTTTGTCATTTGGACCCCTGATACCATTCAAACCCACATTTTAAACACATTTTTTGATGTGGTATGGTGCGTGTTGCACAAACTCATACACATTGGCCAAAAGAAAAAAAATTCATGTATCAATATTATATTCCACATTGGCAAATGACTCATATGAACTAAGAATTGTCCAAAACTTCACGACTTCTCCCTTCTCCTCTCCGCGATTTCTCACAGTTCATTTGCGATTTTGCTCAGTTGAAGCGCAGTTCGATGACAATTTTCGTTGTAAGTTCTTACCTTTTGCGTTAGTTCTGATTTTTTTATCTTCTTCATGTGTATCTGTTTGATTTTAGGGTCGATTGTCATTAGATCCTCTAATTTTTTGGGGGGAATTGTAACTTTGGTTTGGGTGTAGTATTAGTGTATTATGCTTTCGTAGTTGATGTACGACTTCGAGTGACTTCAAGGACATATTTCGTGAATTCGAGTAGATTGTAGGATTTATTCGTAAAATCTCAATTTCGACTAAGATTAATATTTTATTTTTGGTCAATTGTCTTGGGTATTAATAGTGTTAGTGGTTCATTGTTACAACAATTCATTATAAGGATTGGGTATTGATAGTATTTCCTTAAACTAAATTAGGACTATTTGTCTTATAGTCTTGGTAACTTAATGGCTTTAAAAATAGTTGTTTTTCTTAGACTTTACAGGCATTGTATGATAATGACAAAGGCTTGCGAAACTAAGTAGGGCCTTTTCCTTTTTGTTTGAATAACCGATTCTCATTATCTTTAATAAGTAAAGGGTTATTTTGTATTTGATCATACTTTAAGGTATGTCAATGGAATCACTTTTCTTGAAAAGATTATTAGAGATGTAGATGTATTGCATATTATGTTATTAATGTTGAGACATTTAGATGCGGAGTCAATAAGAAGGGTATTTTTTACATGTTAAATACTGAATCTAATGTTTTAAACTTTCTTAATGGTTTGAAGGGTGTTGATTTTATTCATGGATATGTTGTACATTCCATTGATATACCTTTAGTTGTTGAGGAGATACTTGTATTGCCTATCACTAATGTTGATGTGTCTTCCTCTCCACAAAAAGATAACGTTGATGTGTCCACCTCCCCACACAAAATAGAGTTGATCTGTCATCCTTCCCACATATAGATAGGGCTGATGTGTCTTCATCTCAACCATTTGATGAAACTGCAATAGACATTTAAACCAAAATCAATCCCCTGTAGTTGAAGAGTAGTCCCGTTTAGTTGAAGAGCAGTCCCCTAGAGTTGAAGAGCAAGTCCCTAGAGTTGAAGAACATTCTGATTTTGATTCCCTTTCTGACGTTGATGAAAAGATTGATGAAAATATTTTAACATTCAAGAACAAGTTGAAGATAAGGTTGATAGGTAAATCTAGATGAGACACTATTGGTCCTGTCAGTATAGCTGCTAATTTTGAAGACATTTATAAGGAGAAGAGGGGGAGATTATATGGAAATTTGGGTGGTGATGACCTTTTTTTTTATAGTTCAGATCCTGATAGTGACAATAGTAAAGATGAAGGAGATCCTTCATGAGAATGATGAAGTGGTAGATCCAACACCTAGGAAGGAAAGTACAAAGATCTACTTTGATCCAAGTGCTAAAAAGGTTTTATTTCAATTGTACATTGTTTCTTTTTAATCATATTGAGTTCAAGGAGGCACTACAAACTTACTCTATTCAGAATGGTGTTAATATTAAGTTGAAACCTAATTAGAAGGAAATGATAAAGGCAAACTGTGAGAAAAAAGGACTGTCCTTGGCATATTCTTGAAAGTATTAATGGTAACGCTGAAAACTTCAGTGTTAAAACATATTTTCTGTCCACAAGTGTTTTAGAAGAATAAGAAACAAACTATATACCCCCATTTGGATTAGTAATCATTACAAGGAGATGATTATGAGTGAGCCTATCATCAAACTACATCAGGTTCAGCCTTTGATACAAAAGCAGTATGGTTTGTATGTTAGTAAGATAAACTGTAGAAAGGAAAAATTGAGAGTTATGAATGACCATTTGGGAGATTTCAGAAAGGAGTTTGCTAGGTTGTATGATTATGCTTAGGAATTAAAGACCACAAATCCTGAAACTATTGTATCTATGAGGAAATCCAACAACACAATTCCATAAAAAGAGGTGTTTATGAGCATTTATATTTGTCTTGGTTCCTTAAAAAGTGGATGGAAAGAAAGGTGTAGAAGGATTACTGATTTATTGATATAGTATGGGTTGTAGTTGATAAAGATACCAAGGACACGTGGTTGTGATTTCGCAAGTGCATGAAGCATGATTTAGAGCTTACAGAAGGTGAAGAACTAACGGTGATGTCTGCTATGCAAAAGGTATTATTAATTTACTATTTTATTTGTTAAATTATTCTTTAATTTCTGGAGTAATTGATATTTAACGTTGTTGTGTGTCAAATGTTATTTGTTTTGATAGGGTCTTCATCTTGCACTTATTGAAGTATCGCCAAATGCTGAAATTAGATGGTGTGCTAGGCATATATGGACAAACTAGAAGAAAGACAGGAGTAGTGAAGAAAGGAGAAGAAAATTCTACCTGCCAGGGCATCATTTGAGGTACTTTTTGAGTCCAAACATTGATGAAATGAGTGAGTTAGGAGAGGGCATTGTAGAAGACTAGCACAACTTTGAATGGTAGCTCAATGCTTGCATATAAGAGATCAAGACCAAAAAAAAAGAAGCAAAGACAACTGGTTATGGTTTCTTATTTTGTTAGGTGGTAGTTACAGTGACAAGGTATACATTTTATCATTTAAACACATGTAATTTATTTGATTGATATTAATTCATATTTAAGTTAAGATTTTTGTTGTTATCTCAGGAAGGGTGTTACATAGTGCTACATTGTCAAGTTCAACTCCTACCAATATTGATATTGGTTAAAAACCCAATGGACTAAGGTGGAAGGGAAGAACTACAGTTACTCAAAGACATATGCAAGATGAGAGTTACAGAATCACTCAAAGCACACCAGTCACTCATGCCACACCAAGCACTCAAGGCACGCGTTAGATTAAACTTTTTTTTTTAACTTAATGGCTTGATATCAACTAACTTTATTTTGATTAATGACTTGATCCCAACTGTTTTGATTCTGCTATTAGGAAGACTTTGTTTTGTACATGAATGGTGCCTATATGAATTTGAGTTAAGTTTCTATTGGGAAGACTGTTTTTCTGTATGAATTTTGTGTTTGAATGAAGTTGCTATTTAGATTTCTGAAGTAAATGTAGTCAACTATTGAGGCCAATGTCTTTTTTATTCCATTTCATTATCAAATAAAACCTAGTACAAATTAATATATCTTTAAAATAACATCTATAAACCAAATGAAAACAATCATAATAATAGTGATATCAATACTACTGTGTGATCCTTGAATTCCTTGCCTTTCTTGTCTTCTATGCCTTGCTTGTCTTCCTTCTATTCCTTGCCCTGAGCTCGTTGATGGATTGTTAATGTTGTATTGTTCTTGGCATGTTGAATTATTTGCATCAACCCATTGGAAGAATCTACAATCATAACAGGATGAATATTTTTGGCAACCGTAAAACATTCTTCCAAGATTAGTTGGTGTTCTTGATGTCTTTAGTTCAAAATATACTCCACAGTAGCAACATCGAACCATCATCGTGAATACCAACAAAATCAAAGCAACAAAAATACAATAGAATCATACACAAAAAAAGAGATGCGTAGATCGAAGGACAAATAAAGGCACCAAAAATAAAAGAGAAATATATTTAAAGAGACAAGATTGAGAAAATAAAAAATAAAAGCTCAAATTTGTCCAACAATGGTGCAAAGTGAAAATAAAGAAGAATGGATGGCCTTTAAAGGTCAAAATATGACGGTTTCTACCTTTTTAAGGCGTCTTCTCGCGCCCCATTTTTTTTGTCAAAACGGGTTTTATCACGACCTAACAACTCTTTTGGAATTTGGAGTTTTGAAGAGTCGCCACCTAACGAATTAAGGCGCGTTAGGGCACCTATCTAACCTAACTAAGTCTAGCTAAGGTCAACGAACCAGAGATCAGGGTAAGAGTTCAAATTACCTTGAGCAGAAGGTGTTAGGCATCCCTCAAGGTCCACAAATATGGGTCCCGGTCGTAGCTTATGCAATTTATGTGGGGGTTACAAGTAGAAAATAAGGTCACTTCATTATTTATTTAAGTTTAACATACTAGCTAGGTGATAACCAATATTACACAATTAAGACTATTTTAATTAATTAATTAATTAATCAAACATCCGAAGGCTAGGTGATAGAATTTACCTAATACAACAATTAGCTCATATTATTATTTCAATTAATTATTTAAGCATGGGAGTCTAAGTGATAACAATAAATAAAATATATGATAAGCAATTAATAAAGAGATAAGAAAGAGGACAAAAATTGCACAATCAATTAATCAAACAATATTTTATACATTTGTTTTAAGATATCCCAAACAAACATAATTAAATTAAACAAATAAAGTGATAAAAGAGAAGAGAGACTCTAAGAGACTTTTTGGATCAACACTCGACTTTTCTTTTTCTTTTTTCGATAGGCTTCCGTATAGGGACAGACAAAACAAAGGTTTGTCTTTTCCAGCCTGAGTGGATGTCATCATCTCCGTAGGGACAACTAGCCCTACCCCACCACCGCATGCATTTCGTACCTAGAAGGTGCCTAGTCGTCCCAACTTAATGTCCGAGAGGCATTGGACTCTTAGTTGGGGGTTTAGACAAAATAAAAATATAAGGCCCTCCTAGACACCAAGTCAAATAAACAAAGACAATCAAGACGGTCATTTTCTGCATTTTAATAAACATGCTTGCACACACACATAATTGGGCAAAAGATTCATGCTTAACTGTGAGCACACAAACAAAATTGACATTAAGACAACAAAGAATTAAGCAGGCGGAATTATTAATGGAAACTCCTAAGGGCATGCAGATAGTTATCTAAATAACTTTTAAGGGTGACAAAAAATTGTTAAAGAAGCTTATTTTAACGTAAGTAATTTTAAGATGAGCAAAACTTAATAACATATTTTATTTATTTGATTCCTAATATAGCAAAGAAGTGATCACACATGCATATATATTTCAAACAGTAGCAAATTTAAATATTCATGCAGAAAATATTATTTAGAACAATAGATTTTATTAATTTAAGGCAGTAAATTATTTTTTAAGAAAAAACAACAGATTTATTACTAATACAATTTTTTTTGATAAATGACAACTTTATTATTAATACAAAAAAATATTTTTTTATAAGACTGACAGATTTACAGATTGATTAGTATTGCTAAAAATTCTTAGGGCAGAAAATGCAGAAATCAGAAAACCAGAATATTATTAATGCAAAAATATTTCTTAGACTGTTATTTTTATTAGCTGCAGAAAATAATTGGTAGCAACTTTAGATGAAAAGAGGGGTTAACTATGCTGCAGAAATATTAATTATTTTGTAGATTTTAGGATAAGCACATGCGGAAAAATAAAGGCAGAAATTTATTATTATTTACAATGAGCAGAAAATATTTATAAATATTCTATTTTTTAAAAATGCAAAAGCTATTAAAATACACCTAAGAGCAGGATTTCTAGGTGTTAAAAAATATTTACATGTATTCTATAGGCATAATATTTATTCAATTGAATGATTTTATACGAAATGCACACAAATTATTTAATAGTCTAGCGAATTAGGAAGAGACTCCGAATCATTAAAATGCAACTTAGAATAAAATTAGCTTCAATTCATTAGTTAGACAAGATCAACCAAGTAATTCAACAAATATGATTTGTTTTATTTAATTCCTTTTAGTTAAATCTAAAGTCGTTTTATCAAACAAATTAAAATTTTATACGCATGCTTTCTAACACAAATAAGTTAGCAAATTAGCATATAATTCCCCTCCCCTTAGGCGATCCTTAAATCTATTTCATATATGAAAGTGCTTTAGAGTTATACAAATATTACAAAAATCCAAATAAATAAATAAGAAAATATAGATTCAGATACATAAATTAGACAAGGTAGTCTCTTTTCATAGCTAATCTTCAACTTGAACTTCAAGTTTGAAACCTTTCAAAACAATCAAATCGCTACACAAGTAATCATATTTATGTTAGACAAGGTGAGATACACATGCACTTATTTAACAACAAATTATACATATAGAAAAGAATAGAACAACAAACTTACATAAATGTATAAATGCAAAAATAATGTAAATGCAAATTAAGAACACTAACCGGTTAAGTAAAAAAGGAATAGCAGCAATGAAAACAAGTTGATACAACTTTTTACTCGAACAAAAGCAAAGGCCAAGAAAGCACTTGAAAGTTTACCGAAATCTTAATTTATTATAAGAGTAGCAATAATATGAGCAATGAGAGAATGAGAGAGTTAAGAAGTCTAGCTCTTGTGGTAAGAAGTGAGTGAACGAGTTGAGTTGAGAATGAGAGGAGGGGGCTCCTCTTTATATGGCAAAGAAGGGGGAACAAATAGGGAAAAATATATTTTAAGGAATTAAGTAAATATACTATTTACCTTATTTAAATTAGAGCCAAATCAGAAAAGTCATTATTATTTTTACTAAATATAAGCAAAAGAATAAATTAGGAAGAATTATTATTTTTTCCTTAAACAATGAAGAGCCAAATAAGATTATTTTTACCATATAATAACAAGTAAGAAAATCAATCAAATTACAAATAAGGAAAAAGAGATCAAGAGATATCTTTTTACTTTATTTTAAAAAGAGCCAAAATTGGAATTATTATTTTCCTAAAATAAACAAGCAGGAATTTATATAATTTTCAAATAGGATAAAGGGATTCAATTACCAGGCAAACAAAATGAATAAATAAGTAAAATTCAAGTAAGACAAATATTCATCACATATTACAATTTAACAAACAAATAAGCAAAAATGGAAGGAAATATATGAGATCCAATTATTATAATATTTTTCTTATTCAAAAGATAAACTAAATCAACAAAATTATTTATTTATTTTTAGCTCAACCAAAATAAAAGAGGTAAGAATACAATCAGCTTTAACAAAGGTGATTACAATGAGTTAACATTAGTAAATAAAATAATAGGCACAATTTCCTCACCAACCCATAAGATATGTCCAAATTCATATAACGTAATAAAAATCACTTTAGCGTCAATTAATCCATTTTCAATTAAGCAAGGAAGAGAGAGGGGAAACATTGAGGTAAAAATGGTTTTATCAATTTTTTTTAATTACATCAAGTGCGAATAAATATATGCTAATCATATAAGCAATTTATAACAATTTACACCAATAGTCATTGTCACAAGAGCAATTTTGATAAACAAAAATGGTATAGTCACAATGAAAATTATTCAAGGTGAAGGAAAATAAGCAAGATAACACGCTGAAATTTCTGGCAATAACATATTAATAGCAATTCTCACCTCAATCGCATCTAGCTTGAACACCAAAATCATATTAAATCGCGACAAATTATACTTAAACATATACAAAAGATGGGTTTCAACACAATAAACTAACAAAAATATCGATTTAAACATAGAACATCAGCCCACATGCATCGATTTAAGTAATAAAAGTTCGTAAAAAGAAGCATGTACCTGGAATGGATCTGAAATAATTCACCTTATCTGTTGATTTACCTCCCATTTCTGGTCGGAGCCTGTTCATCTATTGCGTGTTCTCGAGGTTGCTTGCTGTTGTCGGAGCTGCTGGCCGAAGTTTTGCTGTTGCTGCTCCTGGTCCTGCAAAAAGAAGAGGAACGAGAGGCGGAGGGAGATGGAGCGGCGCCGACTGCTGGCTGTCCTTGCTTGTGGAGCTGCTCGCTGCTCTCCTCGCCTGGAGAAGAGAAAAGACGGGAGCGGAGAGAGAGAGAGAAGAAGAAATGAGGATATGTAAAAAAGAGAAGAGGGAGGCGGAGAGGGAAGGAGGAAGAAAAGGCAGCTCCTCGCCACGCCTCCGCCGAAGAGAATGGGGTAATGAGAGGAGGGGTGACGACGGCTGCCTGGCTCTTCGCCATTTGCTGCTGCCCACCGGTGTTGTTTGGAGCCGCTGGAATTGAGAAGAGGAGAGGAGGAGGAGCAACGGAGGAGTTGGGGATCATAACCGTCAGATGAAAAATATATGAGCAGCTAGGATTTAGTTTAAGGGATGAACAAATGAGATTAAATGAGTATTAAACTAATTTGATGGAATGACCAAAATTGCAATAAAATTGGCTAGAATTGAAATGAAAGATGGTTATAATTGAAACAAGATTTAAATTGAAGTGGCTAGAATTGAAAGAAATTAAAATAAAATGGGTTAAGATTTAAATGATTTTGAGGAAAATTTAGAAATTACTATTCAATTAAAATACTACATATATAAAAAAATTTATATAATTGGAAATCACTTAAGTTTTGAAACATTTCAAATTCATTAATAATTTTAAAATATTTTAATAATATTTAAAATAGTTATATAAAGTAAACATAGTAAAATATATAATTTTCAAGCAAAAACGACTAAAATTCTAAACTTTAAATAAATTTTAAAATATGTACTTAATCGAATAATATTCCTAAAAATGGTTAAAGGTCGATCAAAATTAGGTGTCAACACGTCTCAAGCTCTTGCTTGTGTGTATCACACGGTCCATGCGGAGTCTTTACACATAGGATTCCACATAAAAAAATTGTGTTTAATATGTTGGGTTTGGATGGGTTCAGAGGTCCAAATGACCAAAGGGTAAGTAAAAGGATCCAAAATACAAACAGAGACAAGTACAAGGGTCCAACAGACCATTTCGCTAAAGCTAAAAGCAAAATCTCTTATCCTGTTTTCACCACCAGCACCCATCCCACCCCACACTGTAGAAAAATAATTAAACTTATTTTTTAAAATAATAAAAATATTTTATCACCCCACCCATGTTCTCACCCCCTACCTGCCCACCTTTACCCCCTACCTGCCCACCTTTACCCCCTACCTTCCAACCCAT
>NC_028637.1:60568397-60587360 GCF_001406875.1 Solanum pennellii
CCCCCCCCCAAACCCCAGTGCCTCGAAATTAAGTTTATTTTTTCAATTTGTTTTTAAGTGAATTTGTTTCTTACTACTTGATGAGTGGTAGATTTATACTCATCTAAGGCCTTTTTAGTTCAACTATTAGTGTCCTTGATGCCTAATGTCACGATCCAATTTAGGATCATGACCGACGCTAAGGAGAAGAGTTCCAAAGCAAGCCTTAACCAAAAATTTACATAAAACAATGTTTTGGGCATATCCTGAAATTACCTGTAACAAAAATCAATAACACAGCTAACCAATCTCATCCTTTTTTCACCTTATTCATCAATCTATTCGAAGATTAAAAATACTAATTCCAACTCCAAAACATAAATCTCATACTAGGCACCAGTTTAAAATACGAAAGAATACTCATAACTTCTAATAAAAGAAATGACTATGGAGCGACTCTAAGAATTTTAACGACAGTCTTAACAACTAATAAGCTTGTTATCCACGCGAACAAGTGCGGGGCTCACAAAATATTATCAGCTCGAAAGCTCTAGACCTTACCAAAGTCACATTTATTCTCTGTAGAAAAAATATAGTGAGGAGTGAGACTCTAATTCAGTGAGTACTAATACTTGACCACAACCATTTTAATGAGGGACAAGTCAGATAACATGCTAGTATGATAATCAAATGGTGAAGTAATGTTTTTTAAGAAATCATATTAATATCCATCTCATGTGACTCATATAAGCAAAATCAATGTAAACACTTAATAGTAAACTCATAAAACACTTATATATCAAATCTTATAGTTGGGACGTTCCCATATATGAATCATGTTATCAGTGTGACTTCTCTTTACGAAACAACCTATAACAGTGAACTCCTCACAAAGGAGTTAAATATTATCGGTTGATCCCTACATGAGGGATATCGGTAACAGTATACTAGTTCTACCTTCCCACTAGCAAGGTTTTATCAGTAATCGGTAATTACAAGGTGCATCAGGTCTAACGATCCCACCATTAGCTACGAGATTCATCAAGGTCTACTCCCATTTATATTTTTCTTATAATTAGTAGAAGCATTTTTAAATCGAACAAAGCATTTAATCTTATTAAATCCTATCATTTCAAAGCTTAAAAATCACCTGCCAAAGCTTAACAATCACCTGTCAAAATACTATTTTTCAAATAAGTGTAAAACCTTATCAATAACAGTAATCATATCTTGTAAAAATGAGATCATCTCAAATAATTTTTCAGTATCATATCCAGTAAAAGACTTGTTCTTCATGCAAGTTCAAAACATTCAGTAACACATTTACTTTATAAACCATGTGAAAATCATGCAAATTATAAAACATCAATTGTGGTAAGATTACTACTCACAGTACTGGTGTTGAAATACCAAGTTCGCAACTCGAGTAATTTGTATGAATCCCTTTGGTAAATCTATAATCAAATTCATATCAATTTCTAGTTAGATTATATGTTTAACCTAATTCTGTAACTATTTAAACCAAACCCTCAAGTTTCAGGTTTGATTCTCAATGTGGCAAAGTATCTTGATATTCTACACGACCTAGTAATTTACTAATTTTATATTTTTGCCTAAGTGTAAAATTGGTTGCCTAACATGTTCCAACAAAGAAGTAAGGACAGTAAGTAAAAACACAATATTTTTACGTTGAAACACCCGTCTCAAAAGGTGTAAAAACCACGACCTGTACCCTTACATGATTTAAATCCAACTTCACTAAGTCAACTACGAGCCTCCACAAAAGATAGATTACAAACTTTTCAACCTACCTTAACTTCAAGTTATGGATTTGAACTACAACTCTTGTAATCCTAGGAACTAACTCTAATTCCTAACCTTCAAGACAAACCTCCCAAGGTATGTGTTCCCAACTCTTCGAGTTATCACAACCCGAAGACAACACTCCTAATTCAGTTTATAACTCACTGAACTAAGATTACATCAAGACTCATTCAAAAAGAAAAACTCCTAACACATAAACTCTGTGAAGGATCAAGTTCTCCGATGTGTTCCTTTAGTTCGTTGGTATCACTTGTGAAATCAATTTCTCAATTGATCTTTTTGCTTTGTAAGTGCACAAGTATTCTGAACGACTTCACTACTATTTAAGCTCAATTCTTCATAAAGCTATTGTTTAGTTCAAACTCCTTATTGACTTGAACTCTCTTGACTTAGAGTTCTACTTCAAGTAAGACTCCTTCTTCAATTCAAACTCTTAGATTCTTTGGACTTCCTCTTCAAATTACATTCATTGATTCGTTTGTATTGTAGCCGAACTCCAACATTTCAATTCAGCAGTAACTTGAAGAGTTCTACTTTAAGTGAGACTCCTTCTTCTATTCAAACTCCTAGCTTCTTTGGACTTCCTTTTCATATTACATTCATTGATTCTTTTGTATTGTAGCCGAACTCCAACATTTCATTTAAGCAGTAACTTGAATATTTCTACTTTAAGTGAGACTCGTTCTTCAATTAAAACTACTTTCCTCTTTAAACTCCTTCTTCAAATCAAACTCAATAATTTTTTCTCTTCAATTCATCAGATGTTTATTTCTGTGGGGTTTCTCACGAAGTTAACATTATCCATTCCTTTATTTCTGCACTCCTATATTTATTCATTTTAGAAGCTTTCTCGAATTCAACAGCTCGTGACCGTGTACCTTTGGACCATGTTGACGGACATGTTTCTTATTTCTTTGTAAAATCATTAAAACTGCATAAATCCCAAAAAAATTCCCTTTTTTGATGATGACAAACCTCTTTTCTTTGTGCATTCAAATAGTTTTATCTATAGACACTGAAGCATGAAATACTAACATGAAACAAGTTAATCAATAGGTTATAAACGCTGCACAACTCTTATCTTCCCCCTTTTGGCATCATTGAAAAGCTATGTCAATCCTATAATAAATTAGCTAGACTGATCAGTTAAACTATTCATGGTCAATGCTATCACCAAGACAATAAGATAACAACTTCATGCAACATAATAATGTATTATAGAGAGCAAAAACATGAGCCATTAAAGCAATCAATAATCAATCCATTAAACTACCAGATAATGTTTTATATAAGATCGAAGTCATATTGAATAAAGCAAAATCTATTGAGCAATAATCAAAAAATAAATACATGACATGAGTAGAGTAAATCCAGAGGCACTAACATTGGAAGTGAAAAAAAATGGAACAAGTGGAGATATTAGTGTCAACAATCTTTATCAAGAACAATCTTTACAGCTTAAATTCATATCGGATTTTTTTTCATAAGCAATATGACCAACCTCCAGTTCAACAATCTTATCAGTGAAAATATTACTTCAACCTATTCATTGGAGTATCAGTTTTCCTCATTGAAGCATGTAGGTCAGCAAGGTTCATCTGTTTAATAACTTTTTTTTTGAAAGACCATGCATGAATTAGAATTGAGTATTCGTCAAAACTTACAATGAAAATCATGCTATTTTTTTTTCATGCTAGCTCTAAGATAATGACATCTTGTTGACAACTTTAGATTTCTAGATGAGATTTCAAGGTGGAATAAAAAAAATGTGTTTCAGGAGTTGATTCTTCCTCATCAACTGAAAATAAGAAACTATTTGCTTTAAGCTTGCAAAGAAATCCAAGAAGACAAAGTGAGAGAGAACAATTTCAAAGAATGAGACTCTTGCATTTGGACGACTAATTTTTTCTGTATTAGAACAATTAATACATGGAACATGAGTGCTCAACTGTTTTACTTTATACAATATTAACCTCTATCAATATATAACATACCTGATAAGAGAAATTTTGTGATCATCATTGCTTGTTTTACCATTTCTCTACACAATCTAATACAAAATTAGGTTAAAAGAAGTCAAGGATCTGGAATTGGGACACACAACTAAATGTGTAAGTAAAGTTAGGAGAACAATTATTCTAGCCAATCATTGAGGGGTTTTCATGCAATCATAATAATCCCAAAGTCTAACTTATTTTTTTTTTATTTATAATGCTCCCTACTTAGTTTCACAATCCATCATTTGTTGTTTGACAAAGAACAATGTGATCCAACAACCACATACTTTAGTGGATAAATAACTTTCAAGATTTATTGTTCACCTATCAATATGCCCTTAGTTTGTTCAACGATTGAAACATGTGAGTACAACGTGTTCCAATGCACTCTCATCAGTTTCACTTGAATTCTCACTCTCTTTTTTTAAAAAATAATCTCACTTTCTTCTCCCCTTACACATGCATTAGCTCCACATGTTCTTTTTTTTTTTCTTCAAAATGACACGTTCTCCCTTTTTGTGAAGTGAGCGAAAGGAACTTTTGTTTGTCTTCATTCATATCACTTAAGCAAGAAATAACTATCTCTTACTTCCTTTCAGCTTGACCTGCAAAATAGCTTAAGGGTTAGCCTTAGGAACCCAGACAAGCTTGGGTCCTTTCTTATGATCAAAAGTGTGAATCAAATTTCTTCTCGCCCATCTAGGCAACTGGTTAGTGGACCTGTTTTCTGCCAACAGGAATAAATCTGTTTCCAATTGCTAATTTAGTAATTTTTTTTCTAAAATCATTAGTAACTGGACACTCAGTAGTTGAATGACCAATTTTTCTACAAATATAACATAAATCTTCAGAGATAATATTTTCTTTATGGAATCCCATGTCAGCCTTCCCATTGTGCACCCTATCACTCCATTTGTTAACAATTCTAGATGTGTGAGTCCATCTATTTTCCTTCTCAAACTTTACTTATATCAGAGAGATTTCAATGTTTAATTTCCTCACCTTTTCTTTTCAAAAAAGTCATTTTTGCATTTTTTCAACTCTTTTTCCAGTTTTTCTTCAGTTTCACTCATTTTTCCTCTTCCTTTTTCAGTTACTGTCATCCTTAAAATTTCAGACTTTAGATCTAGGTTAGATGACTCAAGTTTTTCAACGTGTTTCTTGAGACAACTGTTTTGTTTATCCGTTATAGTTTTTTCATCTTTGAGTTCCACGTACTCAAATTTTTGGTTTGCAAAAACTTTAAATAACTGATCTTTTTCACATGTTATCAATTAACCTATATAACAATTCGATTAATTTAATTTTTGAAAAAGATGCAATTTTTCTTTAAGATTAATAGAACTAACCTCAGAGTTTTCATCATCTTCGATGTCTGAATCTCCTACAGCCATGACAGTTGTTTCATCTTCTTCATCATAAGTAGAAACCATTGCACATTCCTTTTCTTTCTTTTCTATCTTCTCTTTCCACCAATTAGCTTTCCATTGTGGACAATCCTTAACATGATGATCAGTTTTGCCACCTTGTAGCAACCATTTTGAGATTTATCATTTACCTACTTCATTTGATTGGTTTCCTTCTTTTCATTTTCCTTCACCTTTTTGAGATAATTCTTAAAGCCTTTTTCTAGAAGTGCTATTTGGTCCTCATCATAATCAGTATCTTCACAACCAGACACTTTCAGGCTAGTGCTTTTTTGCTAAGCATTTCATCAAGTGTCATGATGGAGATGTCTTTAGCTTCTCTTATGGCAGTTACTTTTACATCCCATTTATTTTTAGGAAGGATACTTAGACCCTTATCAACATGTTCTTCAGTGAGGATTTTTCCCAGTGATGACAACTCGTTCATCAACTTAGTGAGTCTAGTAATCATTTCTAACAGAGGCTCACCTTCCATCATTTTGAATGTTTCATATTCAGTGAATAGCATGACTACTTTTAATTTCCTCACTTGACTTGTTCCTTCATGAGGATTAACAATGCATCCCAGATTTCCTTAGCAGTAGTACAATTTGAAATTCTGTTGTACTCATCCGGTCCAAGACCACAAACAAGAATGTTTTTGGTCTTTAGCATTTTCGTGAGAGTTGATAAATCTTCCGCAGTGAAGTCAATCCTAACCTTTGGTACTTTAACTCTTTTGACAATCTTCATTGGAATAGTGGGTCCTACAATTATCCTATCCCATAATTCATAATCTTCCGCTTGAATAAAGTCCTCAATGCGTGCTTTCCACCAGCCAAAGTGAAACCCATTGAATATTGGGGGTCTGACAATTGATTGTCCTTCGTTGTGACCAATAGGTGGTGCAGAATTCATCTTGATCTTTTATCTTAGGTGTTAACCTATAAAAGATAACATGCTTTGATACCAATTGATATTGTAGACGACCTAGTAATTTACTAATTTTATATTTTCACCTAAGTGTGAAACAAGTTGCCTAAACGTGTTCCAACAAAACAGTAAGGACAATAAGTAAAAACACAATATTATTACGTGGAAACACCCGACTCAAGGTGTAAAAACCACGACCTTTACCCTTACAAGATTTAACTCTAACTTCACAAAAGCAACTACGAGCCTCCACAAAAGATAGATTACAAACTTTTCAACCTACCTTAACTTCAAGTTATGGATTTGAACTACAACTCTTATAATCCTTGGAACTAACTCTAATTCCTAACCTTCAACACAAACCACCCAAGGTATATGTTCCCTTGTTACATCCCAAAACCACATCGTAGAAGTTAGGGCCAATCTCGGATTGCAATCGGCGTACTTGACCTCTCGGAGTTCTTGTACAAGCCCTTACATATCGTTCATCGCATATACATGAAAAGTAGTACGAAATTAAAACTTTTCACAAAATATTTCATAGTCTTTGAAAAATCTTTGATATAAAATCATAGGAAATACTAAGTCTAAATCTCATCAAACTTAGACACGAGAATACTTTGGGACATGACCCATACACAATAGGAATATAAAAATACTTAGTCTATTGCAATACTTCAATAAGAAACATAAAAGACATCTATGGCCTCGAGTCAAATGAGGACATACTTCAACTTCACTTGAACGTTGTTACAATCCAAGTCTTGCTTCCCAAATGCTCCTCACCTACCAACAACTATAGAGATAGATAAAAGCATGAAATTAGTACAACCACATGTACTAATTATGACATAATGCATAAAATCATGAAAACGAAGATTTATTGGAAATATGCATCTTTACATTTAAATAACATAATATAATCATAAGAACAACATTTATCAACTAAGAAACACATAAGATAACATTTAAGAAATTATTCTCATTTTCGAGGCAATATTACAGTAGCCTATATTCATTGTACAGTGAATTACTTCACTGTAACAGTGAAGTACTTTCTCTTCCCTTTTACCACTTTCTAGCATGTAGTATTCTCACTTAAAGCTATCCTAAGACTCACTTAAGAAACAAAAAAAGAGACCGCCCATACAACGTCTCTAAGCATGCCTAAATGATCCTCAAGACTTACTTATAATAACACAGCTACACACTTACTAGACACCATATACATGAACATGAGATCCTTCTACCAAGGTGATTCCAAGTCTCACTTGAGTGAGTTGTGAAGTGACCGCCCATACAATCCCTTACACACACTTAAGAGATCCTATAGACTACCTAGGATAGAATCATTCTCACTTAACACAACAACATATAGATAATATGACCTTGTCTTTCCAAAAGCTATTAAAAGACTTACTTAAGTAAATCAAGAAGATAACGTCCATGATTGACCTCTTCAAGATTACCTAAGTAATCCTTAAGACTACCTAAGTTAATCATATATACTTAGTCAACCATTTTCCCCAAGTCATTCTTAAGACTTATTTAGGTAGATAAGAAGTGACCATTCCTATGCCCCCTTCACACCTTAACTAGACAACCCTTAACTACTCTAGATAAGTACTTGTTAATTTAACATACTTTCTTACTTTAGTCATCATATTCATTAGTTCATCTAAGACTCATTAATCACATAAAGGACATTCAAGAAATGGTCTTGGACAAGACCTAGGGACTCTGACTAACACCTTCAAGCCTATTGTGCAATGTCTAGATAGCGTCCCATAACACCACTTAAACTTCATAGAACTTCTCTAATGCTAGTAAGTATCACATATGATGAGAATAGACAATAATCGACATAGACCATGATAGCAAGACATGGAATCCAGTAATTTTAACATTCTCTGATGAGGGTGTTTTACTTGACAATTAGAACTTGGACACATCCCATGTAGGCACATGGTTAAGGAATATGAGAGGTAATCTAGTCTAATTCTTTAACTAGAACTACTTTCCTTACCATACTCACTCGGTGCTAGCCTTTGTTCCCATAGAGTAATTCACACTTAAGCTCATATAAAGGGGTTCATATCAAGTTCATAACCCATTAACATTTACCCTACCAAAGAGGTCCTCTAGGCTACCTTACAATGGAAAAAAGAAGCTCATCATGACTTTCCTAAGGTATGATATGATGCCGTTCCATCCAATCAACCTTAAGTCTATCATTTCTTTACTTGAAGGATACCATTACTACTTTCGTCTTCAACATTCATAACCTTAAACACTAGAATTTCAACTTCAACATTCATAATTGAAGTCTAAAATACATAAAATAAAGGGAATTAGGGTAGTGTACCACCACTCCATCCTCAACACCACAATTCGATGCTAAATCATCCAATTCAATGCCATAAGGCCCTTACCAATGACCATGAACATCAATTCAATACAAAAAGTATCATACTCAATGAAACTAGGTAAATTCAATAAAAATTCATCAATCTTATACAACCTAGATATAAATTTAATATAATTATTACTTCAATCAGTAGCCCATAGAAAACTACACTAGAATTCATAAGCATTAACTAATTATAAAGTAACCCATAAGGTAGTCAAAAACTAGGATTCATCAATTACATGGGTTTATAGGTTAATTGAGTTAAAATAATCAAATTAATAACGATTCAATTAATATTCAACGCTTAAAAACCTTTAATGCAATAACATTGTGCAGGGATTGAAAGTTGATTTTGTTTTTAAAGATGAAGCAACAAGATTGTTAAAACTATATTTGAAAATTTTCTCCACATGTAGTTGGATAAAAATTTTATCATCATCAAATGGTTGCAAATTGATTTGAAACCGCCTTGAACCAATCTTCAACCTCGATAAATCATTGGATCGTTGAATCATGTGCTCTAATACCACATGTTTGGTTTGAAAGTGAATAAAGCGTTGTGCGTAAACTTACAATTGCATATAATATGATCAATATATCAGATGACAAATAAAAAAAAATTTAAAAATCAATTATTAGTACGATTTGGCTAAGACCAACATATTATAAAACTAATATTGGAAAGCATAAACCATATTGGAAGAAATATCCTCATAAACAAAACTCTCTAAACGAATACATTGTGGATACTATTATGTTCTTGATATGATATGATAAGTCTTCAATTTATAGAGTTCTAAACTTTTCCTTTATGGAGAGAATAACCAAATATGGAAGAAAATATAATCTTTCAGTAAAAATACAAACATTTATGGTAATGTTTTGACTTTTTTTTGAAGGGAAAACTAGAACTTAAATGTGATAATAAAATCAGAAAATTTATGCATCTTGCTATACGTCAATAAAGATCTCAATAATAATCCTATAATAATAAAATTGAAAGAATTTCATGGGTTACCATAGAGAAGCCAATCAACGATCAAAGGAATTGATTTTCTTCCAGAACCAAGTTACAAGCAGAAGTCTATATAAAGCAGACCTTCTAAGGAGGTATACTTTAGCAACTTCACTTGACAATTTCATATTCATTATTTCATTTTATCAAATAATTGTAATCACTCTAGTTGCTTTGCTAGTGAAGACAAAGAAAATATAGAGAAAATAAAAGGCTACTGTCTATCAGTAGAAGACGTATCAAACTAGTAATTGAAATCTTTCTTGTTTCAAACACAAAGGCTATCGCATCAGTATACACAAGTTAGAATCATGGCTGCGGAAATGTTTGTAACCCAATCAAAATAGACTAGGCACTATTTAGGAAGACTCATTTAGATTCTTTCTATAACTATTTTTTTATTTATCTTGAACTATTTCTTTCCTGCAAAAAAGTAGACTAATGTTGATGAAGCAGTGTCGGATGACATTTTTTGATATAGACCGTGTCCGCCTATTCGAAACTGCATTTTTAATTGTTTATCCTTGTAAAATAAACTAAAAAGAAAAAAATGTAAAAATTTGCGTAAAGAAAAACATGTACCAGTTAAACATGTTTAGTAATTTCCATTATGCAAACAATCGACTTGGTTGTTCTTTCTAAAATACTTTTTTTTGTGTGGCATCTGCATTCCTTGATCACCAAATCAATCTTGTGATTTCCTCCACTGGAATCATAAGACATACAAAAATGTGTAAGTAGGATCATTTATATTAGACATAGGTATAGATGTGTTGTTAATTTTGTATTCCTAAGATACTTAAAACAAAACTTTGAAGAACTTGGTAAGAAACAATAAAGTTAAGTTTAATCAGTTTTTTCAAAATTAGAAAATTAAGACTAGCAGAGAAAATTGTATCAGAAATTGATTAGAAATAATATAAAAATATTTTTTTTTGAAAGAAGGAAACTCGAGCCCACTGAATACCCCTTAAGGAAATTATTATACTTAACTACCCGAGGTTACCAGAGTATATCCTCCCAAGATAGAACGATCTTATTCACCAGTGTATCGGTACCTAAAACCACGGTGTTAGTAATAGATTTAGCAATAGTAGAAGAAGTCTATAAAAAAGTTGTTCTTAAAATTAGAGGAAATCCATCAATTTATAGAAAACAAAGGTTAGTATGAAAAACTTCTTATTGTGTCTTACCGGAAAGGTCACAAACCTCTGAAAAAGGCACAATCTTTCAGAAAGGTCACCACATTTAATAAAATTCACAACTTTTCGTAAAAGTCACAACTTTCCATAAAAGTCACAACTTTTCATAAAAGTAGCAACTTTTCATAAAAGTCGCAACTCTTCATAAAAGTCGCAACTTTTCATCAAAGTCAAAATTTTTTATAAAAGTCGCAACTCTTCATAAAAGTCGAAACTCTTCATTTTCCATTCACACCTTTTAAAACACATCATTCCCCCACATGAATGGAGAATGTCTCCAAGACAAAGAAACAGACAAGTATGTATAGTTTACAAGCAAGAATTAATTGCATCTGGATAAGTATGTTTCCCCTTAGACTCTTCGTAGTGAACACATGTCTAATATACTCCGTCAATTGATAGAATCTATATATTTCAACCGTCGAGTTTTGGTATATACCTAGAGAATCATCAGTCACAGAATTAACCTTTTACTGTTTATGGTTCTTACAGTTGTGTTTGTTTCATCCATGAACACCTCCTTGTTTCATGAGTTTGTAGAGAAATGAGATTTTGACAATCATCCTCTTTGAAGTGACTTACACTTCACACTCACGTAGGTGGTTTATAAACGTGCTATCACGTAGATACACTATTTGGTCACATATACCAAACTTAGCAAATAATTAAAAACTTTAAGATTTATTAAATCATTAACAAGTCTTAATGTTGTATCGTCAATGTTTTATCATTGTTCCGGAGCATTGTCTCCATTATGTGAATGGATTGAGTTAGTTGAAAATACCGAACTGTCAGTCACACCTTTGTTTTTCTCCTTGAACCTAGCTCTTGGGATCTCCAGTCTGCTAGATAGAATTACCTTCACGATGACTTATTCTAAGCCGTAAACTCATTCCCTTAGATGATCTTTCAACTTTCTCTCTAGTTATGCCTTGTGTATAAGTGGATCGAACACATTATTCTTTGAATTTACATAGTCAGTTGTGATAATTCCACTAGAGAGTGGTTTTTTAACAGTAGCATGTCTATGTCTCATATGAGAAGACTTTCCGTTATATATCATGCTCCATGCCCTACCTATTGCATCATGACTATAAAAGTGTATGCATATTGATGTCAATGGTTTAGGATAAAAAAGAATATCTCTAAAAAAAGTTCGGAGTCTTTCAACTTATTCACCTACCTTATCTAGAGCATCTAGCTCACATATTATTGTAGAGCTAGCGATACGTGTCTTTTTTTTGGAAGATTTCGAAGAGACTGCTCATCTATCAAGAATAAATACATATCCAATCGTGCATTTTACTTCATTTGTTCGGTGATCCAGTTTGTATCACTATATCCTTTCAATGCTGCTGGATATTGTCAAAATACAAGATGTAGTTTTGAGTATTTCTTAAGTACTCCAAAACTCTTTTCATTTTCATATAGTGAGTTCAATTCCGATCACTTGTGAAATGACTAAGTTAATTAATAGCACATGTTATATATGATCTCATACATTTCATTATACATATCATACTTCCCAATTTTGTAGCACAATTCAATTGTGATTCACTTTCTTTTTACTCTTTTGAAATGTAAAGCTCACATTTATTGTAGACTTGACAATATTGAAATCCAAATATTTGAACTAGTCAAATTCCTTTTCAACGCAATGAGATCGTGACAATGCTAAACATTATGGAGTTCTAAGGATTCTTATACCTAAGATCGAATCAGTAACTCTAAAATTTTTCATGTTAAACTTGTTTTCTAGCATACGTTTAGTAGCATTTATGTCGTTAGTGTCTCTATTAATGATCAACATATCACCAATATACAAACAAACAATGACCTTAAGATTTTAATGTAAACACATTTATCACTTCCATAATTCATATTCATTTGCCAACATGGTTTGGTCAAATTTCTTATGTCATTGTTTGGGTGCTTTCTTTTGTCCATAATGTGACAAGTTCGCATACTTTCTTTTCTTTACCAGGAATCACAAAATCCTCGGGGTGTTCCATCTAAAGTTCTTCCTACAATTCTCTATTTAAGAGAGTTGTCATTTGATGAATTCAGAGGTCATATACCACAACTAACACAATTAACATCCAAATAAATGTAATTCTAGGTACTGGCGAGTATGTGTCGAAAAGATCAAAACCTTGTTTTTTTGTCTTGCTTTATATTTGTCAACAATTCCATTGACTTTCATTTTTCTTTTGAGGATTCACTTTGAACCCAAAATTTTATTTCCTGGAGGAAGATCAACCAAATTTCAATAGGATTTCTCAAGATTAAAACAATCTCATTGTTGACACCATCCGTCCAAAAAGATGAGTCTACATAAGACACAAGAAAGGTTACAAAATCATATTCGAAGAAAGTAGATGTCATTTGACATTTATTACGCCTCTGAGATAATCTCTTTATTAAGTACATTCTCCCTTTGTTCTTTCCAAGGTTGTGTAGACATTTCACTAGACTACTCAAGTCTAATATTACAATCCACAGTCTTATGTCCTATTTTCATCCTTTTAGGAATAGGAACTTGGACTGGCTATACACTCCCACACTTTAAAATATTTCAAGTTGGATTTCATTCGTTGTAATTTCTCATATGGAGTAGATTGTTTCTTGAACAAACAAAACTTTTTATTTCTTTCTTTATGAAAAGACAAAACTTTTTGTTGTTCCCTTTTGCGGTAAGGATAGTTCCTCCACATAAGTTTTGTGTTAAACTTGAAATTATAAGTAATGCAACCATCATTTCCTTCAAAGTTTGGTTTTTTCTCATTAGATTGAGGTGAATAGGGCAATAATTTGATGAATAATTCTACTTTACAAACAAATTTAAGCAAAATGAGATTTATACTCTCCATTCCCATCACTTTTTATCTTTTTTTCAACTGATTTTCAACTGTAATATTATATTTTTTAGACATTTCTATTGTTTCATCCTTATCATTCAGCAAATAAACATAACTGTATAAAATGCAATTGTCAATAAAAGTTATAAGATACTTTTTTGCACCACAAGATGGTGTTGACTTCATATGACAATTGAAATTGTAAATCAACTCTAAGGGATTGGAATTTCTCTCAATCAGATTTATAAGAATGGTCACCATACTTAGATTCCACACAAACTTGACATTTTATTTATTGCACTTAAAGTTTGACAAAAATTCTGAGTTGATCAATTTCCTTGCAAGATTTTGTAATTGACATGCCCCAAGTGTTCATGTCACAAAGAGTTTGACTCAAGCAAATAAGGACAAATAAACATATTGAGTTTGAAAAGCTCTCTACGAGGTAGCGTTTTCTCACAAATATGTTATTCCAACTTCTTATAAGCTTGTGTGACACAAACATTGTTTAGAGTCAACACCTTGTCAAATATCCTTTTTGGAAGGAGTTTTTCGTAACTTTCAATTTGATTGTTATACAACTACCCATGAAAAAGTTTCAGGGTCCAATAAAGGTAATATAGTCCAAAGCTTCTTTTACAAAACATGACAAATGACTATTCACCAATGTTCATGTCTATACAAATAGTTATATTTAATAGACATATCTTTACATGAAAAATCACAACATTTTAAGTGACATTTTTTCATAAAAGAACGCAATCATTTTGAACAAGTATATATATAATTTGGTAGTTTCATACTAGTCATACCATATACTAGTAAACGAGAAACTCAATGACCACAATATAAAATATATTTTAAGAATTTGGTGGTCTAACATAATACAAAAGTATCACTGAATTTCATATCTTTTACTCCAAAATTAAATTAGACACCTAGTCAAATTTTATCTTTATCATAAGCAAAGAACCCCCATATTTTAAATATAATCTCAAAAATATTTTTCAAGTAAATGAAAATAATTTTTCCACATATTTTCCAAGACTAACAAAATGTCATTGACAACATGAAACCTCTATTGAAAAAATTATTTTACGAAAGAATTACAATGCTTCAGTTCTCTTTGAGAATCTTTAGATAGAGTCAAAGTTCATTTCATAGAGGCACAAACTCACAAACCCTAAATCACCGGTCTTTTCATCTATCACAATAGACATATCACTTAGTATTTAGATGTTTCTATATAACAGTGAAGTTTATAGAATACCAAAAGTACAACACAAATTTAGTAGGTGAAGTTTTCATATTCTTCCAAATCAATTGCATATTCTAATTTATCCAGAGTAGAAAACTACAAAAGATTTTGGTCAACAAAAATCAAACACAATCAAATTTCACACGGAGTACAAAACTAAAAATGTTTTTTTCTCCAAAACAGAATAAAATATATCTTTTGTCACATAGAAATGCTTTTATTTTCAAATGATTTTCCAACTATAACATTTTGACATACTATTTTATCAAACTAAAATGTGCATCTCTCATTCTGCAAACTAAAGAATTTTAAAGGCAACACTTTTTGTTAAAGAAAATTCATTCAAAAATCACATGGTTTGAAGATTTTTTCCATAGACATACATGATAAGTAACAGAAGTGTTAACTTTTAGAAACTATTTTCCTCGTTAGATAAATAATTAGAATGTTACTTGATGTAATCTTAAACCAAAATAC
This sequence comes from Solanum pennellii, assembly GCF_001406875.1. Taxonomy (NCBI): domain Eukaryota; kingdom Viridiplantae; phylum Streptophyta; class Magnoliopsida; order Solanales; family Solanaceae; genus Solanum; species Solanum pennellii. The sequence goes on from NC_028637.1 coordinate 60,583,757, forward strand.
CACAAATTTTTCTAGTACATTCTTACTTCAACCTTGCTACACAAATCATCAAATTCTAGAGAAGTAATACATTAATCTTCTACTTCCATGATATGTTTCTCTCAATTAGTATACCAATAATTTCCTTAAGATTGTTCTTAATCTTGTACTCCTAAGATACTTAGAATAAGACTTTGAAGAACTTGGTAAGAACAAAAAAACTTTAAATAGTATTTTCTAAACTAGAAAATTAAGACTAATAGAGAAAATAGAATCAGAAACTGATTAGAAACAATATAAAATATTTTTCTCGAAGAAAGAAAATCGAGTCCACTGAATACACTGTGTCCCCTAAAGGAAATTATTCTCCTCAAGTACCCGAGGTTAATGGAATATATTCTCCCAGGATAGACGATCTTACTCATTGGTATATTGTTACCTAAAATCACGGTGTCAGCGAACTACTCAACGATAGTAAAGTACACTTTGAATACTAAATAGTAGTAGAAGAAGAAGTCCAGAAAAATATGTTCTTTAAAGGAAATCCCTCAATTTATATAAAACAAAGGGTAGTGTGAAAAAGTTCTTATTGTGCCTTACCGGAAAAGTCACAATCTTTCAGAAAGGTCATCACCTTTCATAAAAGTTATAACTTTTCATAAAAGTTATAACTTTTCATAAAAGTCACAACTCTTCATAAAAGTCGCAACTTTTCATCAAAGTCACAACTCTTCATAAAAGCCGCAACTATTCATTTTCCATTCTCACCTTTTAAAACCCAACAAGATGTACCCACCCTTTAACTTGGCTATAATTGGCATTTATGTCGTGCAATTTTGAGTGTCCGCAAGTAAACATTTAAACTTGTATAAAAATCCAACAAGTAGGGTGCTATATTGGATGTGAATTGCCATATAAGACGTCATATAGGACATATGTGTCTACTTAAATAATTTTATACAAATTTAAGTGTCCAATTATACACACTCAAAATTAAAAAGGTATAAATAATCGTTGGAACGAAGTTAAAGATCACATTTATGTCTCAATCATGTAAACTATGCAAATAAGAAGCAATATCATTAAGAAGATATAACGTTTAGACAAAAGTAAAAGATTTTTTTTTTTGAAAATGAAAATATTTTTTTAAAACAAACTTAAAACTTTTGTCTCTCAAAATTAATTTTTAATAAAGATCAGCCAAACACAATTTGATTATTAAAAAAAACATTTTTTCAAATAAATTAACCAAATATAAATTATTTTTTTCAAAAACATTTTTAAAAAGTATTTGTACAAATAAACTGTTTTAGAAGTAATGCAAATTGACTCTAAAGTGGGATTTACAATAAATCAAGGTGGTAACTGAAAAGATAGAGACAGGTTAGCTGAGACAAAAGAGAAATAAAAGTGGTAGAATGTTGAAGTATGTTGAAAATTCATCAACTTAAAGTTGAAGAGATATACCTTCTCCAAAACCATGGAGTTGTCTTCTACTGTGTCTTCCATTTTTGGAACAGGAGTCAAGCATTCCTTGTAAATAATCATTGTAAAACTATGAGCACTACTAAAAAAATGGACTTCCTCCAATTTATCTGAATTTAGATCATTGGACATAACTTTTCCACTAAAGCTTTGAAGAAGCAACAAATGATCCTTCAAAAGTAGTATTGTGGCTTCAATATAAAGAGGCTTAATTGTGTATTTCTTAATCCAAGATTCATATACACCATATTCTTTCAATACCCAAATATCTGTCAAATCTCTAATGGGATCAGGCACTGTCTGTTTACCAGCATAACAAATCAATGTCAGAGACTCATTAAGGATTACAAGGCTATAAATTTTTGCATCATAGGGATGACAAGTATGTGGCATCTTAATATCGCGAAAAGTTTCACTAGTCATATCAAAACAGAGAATTATCGGTGTTTCAGCATATGCAGACCAATGATAGGCTCCCTTGTAAAATATCTCGAAACAAGGGAGCCAATGAACACTGGGGAATTCTTCACAATCATAATCGAATACTCTCCATGAACCTATGTTTAAATCATAAATTTCAACTGTTTTCTCCCTGTCCTCGTTTGGATGCCATTGCGGAGGATCCCTGAAAATTTCTGAAAGCTTAACAAACTTGTAGTCATTAGCTATCCAGTCATAGCCAAATCCAAGACCACCTCTCATGGAACGATGAAAACGTACTTTACGTTTGAAAGGGCTCAGTGGAAGTGCCCTGTAATTTCTTGTGGCAGGATTAAATAGGACAATGGCATCGAAATCTGTTAAAACAATCAAACCATTACAAGGACCAATAGTTTCATAACAACGATGACCATGCCTGGAAGTTAAACGTGGTATATATAGATCTGGATAAACAGGCTTAAGATCATTAATATTATCATCATGACCGGAAAGGAAAGACAAGACATTATTATATTCTAATGGTGCTACTTTAATGGAACGTTTCAAGAGAAGTAGTTCATCTTTTATGATGCTGCGGTTTCTATGAAGATTAATGAAGATAGATGATTGTATGAGATCGTATAAAATTTTGGAAATGCATTTGAATCTTATGAGAGATTTCACAGGAATTCGCAAAAGTATGTTAATTAACATATCATCACATAAATTCTTCATATTTCCACCGGCCATCGCAATGTGCATTCTCTAAAAACTATCTATGGTGTAAAAGCTTTAGCATTTCATTAGCTAGGAACTTAATATCTGTTTTTGATTGGATCTTAACAAATTATCCGTCAAACTCGCATCTTGTGATTCTGAGGTTTATCCCGTGCATCATTTTTTTTTCTCTTTTAAAAAAGAGAGTTTAATATATATGTACTATATTAAAGGCATGAAACAAATGTTTGTTTGAATTTTTTGCACGCTACCATGAACAAGATCATCCTTTCACTTATTTCCTCAAGTTATTCATTAATCAATTTTATAATCTTAAAAATTGAGGAGTCCTAAAATATACTATGTTATTAACCATATGTTTAGATATTATATTTATTATTACATAATTATTTTTAAAATTATAATAAAATTTTTAATGGATCAAATATTCGTTTATGGTGTACGTTTACTAATATAGTAGATAATCGTTTGGTAGTGTATTAAAAGAAATAGTTTAGGTCTTATGTATGGTATTATGTAGTACTAGTTTTTTTGGTAGAATTTGGTCTATATATGAATTAGTTATAAATTAGGGATGACAATTTTAAACAATATTAATGAAATGAGTTCATTTAACTCATATCCAATGACTTGGATCACTCATATTTTAATTGGGTAAATATTAACTTCAAGCTATTTTAAGAGCTCCTACAAATATAGTCAAAATAGGTAAAATATGGATATTCATATCGACCCATTATAGATCATTTCACTTCTCCTTCTACTTGAAATTCTAAAATGTGCTAAAAAATAAATTATAATATTAATTTTTAATTTTAAAAAAATATTAACTTATTTTTCAGAATAATTGGAGGGTAGATGGGGCTGAGAAGGGGCGGGGAAAGAGGGGGATTTTTTTGAAAAACATATTTTTTTTTCGAAAAACAAAAAAAAATATGGGTAGTTTGGGTGGGTGGATGGAGGGGGGAGTGGGGAGGGGTAA
>NC_028637.1:60588065-60588582 GCF_001406875.1 Solanum pennellii
GGGCTGTCAACTTTTTTTTTTTGGAATAATTACAGAAATTTCACCGTTTAGTTTACTTATTACTATTATCCTCTATATGTTTTACAAATCTCAAAAGTTTCTCATTTTTATATTAAGGCAAAAATGTCATTAATGTATCCGACCCTCTTTTTAATGTCAACACATTTATCCGACCTTCTTTTTAATGTATCATTCTTTTGATTTTATGGCCACTAATGTATCCGAACCCTCCATTAATGTATCCAACCCTCTTTTTAATGTATTAGCGTGTGTATCCGAACCTCTTTTTAATGTATCAGTACTTTGATTTTTTGACCATCAATGTATCCGACCCTCTTTTTAATGTATCAGCGCATATGTTATTATATTTGTTTGAGGGCTTTCTGTAATTATAAACTTTTAAGGGATGAATTCTAATTTTTTTTAAAAGTATGTGATTTCTGTAATCCACTAATTTCTTTAAAAAAAATGTCTTTTTTAATTATTTTTTTGGTGGGTTGGGGGGGCGGGGGGTTAC
>NC_028637.1:60589753-60595231 GCF_001406875.1 Solanum pennellii
AAAATTATTTTTCGAAAAAAAGAAGTCTTTTTAATTATTTTTTTGGGTGGTGGGGGTACATGGGTGGGGTGGTAGGGGTAAGGTGGAATGGCAGGGGTTGAGGTATAAACAACTTAGATTTTATTTAATATTTTTTTGCTTTAGGAGATTAAAGTGGGTTAGAATCATTTCATCAAAATCATATTTGACAAAATTTATATTTACTCATATTTTATATGGTGGATTGTGATCCAATCCATTTTAACTCAATCCATATTCGATCCATCCAAATCCAATACAAACCACTCATTTGTCACCCCTACCCTACATTATATTATAGGATATATTACTTATACATTCCATTTGGAGGTATTAGTAATTCACATGATTTAAGGCATGTTTGAATTGATTATTGACTTATGACTTATAAGCCAAAAGTCATAAGTTAAGATTTCTGACTTATGACTTTTAACTTATTTTTGTTATTTTGTATTTAAAGTGAGTGCTTATAAGCACTTTTTAACTTTACCCTAACACTTCAAAACTTCTTAAAAGCTACTTTGACTTAAAAGAACCTAAAATAAGTCAATCGAAACGGGCACTTTATATCATGTGATAAGTTTATATCAATATAAAATATCTCTCAAATCATTTTAATTTTTTTCTTGATTTCATGTTTTTATATTTGTACTAGTAAATTTATCTAAATAAATTAGCTCACAATTATTTAATGTTATTTGTTACTAAATAAATTCAATACAAATCAATACGGTATTCGAAATGTGTTGTAAAATCAAAGAAAAATAAAACAAGAAACATATAACATGAGACTAATAGAAATAGGGAGATAAGAGATGAGAACTTTTCTTATTCTTCCAAGTATTCAAGTGTACATCAAATCTTCAAGTCTATTCAATACGAATTCTAATGCCTCTATTTATAGTATTACATAGAGGCGTACAAAAGGTTAGTCAAAAACATGACATTAACCATGAAAGTTATGGAGACACTAAACATGTAATTTACGAAGGAATACCAAGGGGGGAGGTTATGGAGGAGTGGGAGGTACTATACATTATGGTGTAATCACATCTTGAAGTTACGGACATCCACATAAATATATTTACAACACTACCCGTTGGATGTCCGATAATATGCCTCATTAAAATCTCACAAGTATAAACTCCGTAGAAAAAATTCTAGTGAAGGAAAAAGAGTACATATATCTAGTACTACAAGGTGGTTTTTGCCTCATTAAATCATAGTTGGAAAATCTATTTGGACAAAACATTAGCCAAGGAAAACAAAGTGTTTCACATACTTACTCCCCGTGGCGAAAACATTACTTAACATTTAACACATACCAATCTTGCATAAATTTTTTTTAAGATCGTACTTGGAAAAAACTTTGGCAAAATATGTTTATTTTGTTTCCTTCATATGTTCATTACCATTTGAGTTACCCAACCAACATTGTCTACGTTATTATTGAAACCTTCTTTTCAAAGAAAAATACACAGCTCCACTTGTTTAATAAGTTGCTAATATCTTGGTTAGACTTGGATATATATCAATAGTTGACTACCTTGTAAATTTGATAGTATGTCAGTACCCTCATATGCAAATAGCTTGTTTAAAGAAAGGACTTCATGTAATACCTTCCAACTATATAACCAATAGAACATTGACAATACTGGTTAGAAATATTAATTAAATGTATACCAATTTAATGCCAATCATATATCTCCAAGTGAATTATCTCTTCCTTGAAAATTAATAAAATATTATCTCATGAATATTAATAACATGAAAAATGTAACGAGTCAGAAACTAGTAGGTGAAACTAGAGTCTTATGAGTGTGTTGTTGAGTTTAATATGAGCTTTTATGCTGTAAAATGAGTTCCCAAGCTTAGGTTGAGGGGTTTAGAGGTTAAACGTCAAGGTACGACTCCCCAAGGACTAATCAAGGGTCCTTGAGGAGGACCCTAAATCCTAAACCCCAAAGCTGCCCAAGAACCTAGAATCTGCCAAATTTCATGACCCACGGATGGGACCTACGTGGCGTAGGTCCCTCCACGCCTATTGGGGGAGGTCTGTAGGTCAAGGCCCCAAGATTTCAAGTTTCTGAACCCATGCACGAGCCTGCAGAGTACGGGGTGTGACTGCACCCATGGTCCGTGGGTCAAGGGGCGTGGATCACACTTGGGAATCTGCCTAGGCTCGACCAATTAAGGGGCGAGGTGGTAAATTCCAAGGGTGGTTAGTTTAGTTTGGGATTGGTTTATTTTTATTATTTAGAGTTATTTAAGGCTTTTTTAAACTGTTAATTACCCTTTTACAATTCACTATCCCCAATATCAAAAATAGAAACCACCTCATCTCCAAAATAATTCTCTCTCTAGAAACTCCATTAGAGAACAAGAAGTCAAGGTTTGGAGCTCAAGATTTCATATTTTCTATTCAATTTCGTGAGGAAAACTCCATTAAGGTATGATAGTTTTCATCTATGGATTGCTTCACCCATATAGTTCCTTCAAAACATGATTTCAAAGCTTACAATTTACCCCAAAAGTTAGGGCTTCAATGTAACATAAGTTCAATTTCAAAACGTTTTTTCAATGACTGTTTTATGATGAATTATGATTGAATTGAGGAATTAATGTTGATTTATGATAAATCCCCCCATTAACCCATGATTTCCCCAAAATACTGAATTGTGAATTTATGATTTTAGCTGATTAATTATGGAAGCATGTTATCGATTATGTCTATGTAGATTGAGTTATTGAATTATAATATCCCCATTATCAAATGTAGTATTATACTTGTTTGGATTGAGATTGATTCTTATCATTGGAGGGAAAAGTATGAAGTGTTGATGTATAATTCTGATGATATATATATGCTTTCTAATTTAGATGAAACTAATGTGATCATGTTTACAAAGCAATTGTGTTATTGAAAGGTCATTCTAAATTATACACTTGTGAATGATGATGATATATGTGAAATGTTTCTTTAATGTAATGGTACATCTTGAATTGGTAGGCTTAGGGCATCATCTTTCAGTGTAAATGAAAGTTATGTTGATTGATATACCTATAATTGGTAGTCTTGGGCATCATCTTCTTGTATTACTAAAGTATCTTAACTTAATGAACATTGAATTGGTAGAACTGATGTTGGTAGACCTTTCATAAATAATTAATGAAGTATCCTAAGGCTATGTCTTGAACTGATATACCTAAAGGTGGTAGCCCTTCAAGATGAGTCTAGGAACTAATGTAATGACGAACCTTGAATTGGTAGACTTAATGGTGGTGATACTTTCTTGAGGATTCAATGGGCTATCCTAATAATACACATTGAATCGGTAGACCTAATGTTGGTGCCCTTTCATGTGTAAATGCGCTTTGAGTCGCTAGACTTAATGGTGGTAGCCCTCTCAAGTATACTAATGTAAATGAGAATGAACTACTCTATAGGATTGCAAGATTAGCACCGAGTGGATATGGTAAGATGGAATTCTCCCCACATTATGCTGGGCTTCAATGAACATATTTCTTATACCATAACTATGTGCCCACATAGGTTATTACATAATTGATCCACCTAACCTAAAATATTGTGGGTCCTACCTAGGCAAGTGGACCAACCCTTTACGGTGTGGGATAGACATCGGATTCTATGTTAATCTCTTATGGTCTATGTCGGTTAATACTTATTCATATCATGCGAGACATGTGGTATGGTTACTTAATAAGTTCTATGAAATGTGGGTAGTAGTATGGGATGTCATTCATGCATTGCACAAATAGGATTTAAGATTGCTATGGTGTGATTCTCCTATGTCTTAATTTCTAGTTTAATGGATGTGCTAACAATGAAGCTAATGAGAATGTTGATTTAAATTCTTAATGAAATGATGAATGCTTAATTTGGAAATGTTATTATGAGTTACTTTCTGTTTCATAACCTACTAAATGTGAATGTTCCTTATGCATGAGTATTGACTAAAGATGAGTATGAAGAATGGTAAGTTCATCTTGAGTATCCTCAAAGTGGTATTTAGTATGAATTGTAGTATGAGATGACATTGTTACATCGCACAAGTATAGCTTAGGGTTACTTAAGATGATGGTTCTAATGTGATGTAATGGATTATATGTTGATTATGTTTGTATCTTATGCCTTCTATACTAAAGTTCATGATGTTTCTCAAAATTGGCATATAGCATGTTTTTCAACCAAAATGTCCATTTTAAACATGTTTTTTGCATGGCTATCATACTTAGTAAGTTTTTGTGTGCTAACCCATATTTCTACATTTTTTCTAAATGTGTAGGTTCTAGTTTAAGGAGATTTCTTCTTGTTCAAGATTGGCTTGACTAGTCAAGCTTGTGGTATGTCCTCATGAATCTGAGTATAAGGACATTATTGTCGTTTCATTTCTTTCATTGTACTAGACACTTTTTATACTTTCTATTGTAAGGGTCATGACCCTACTTTTGATTCAAGATGTATCAGATAATCATGTTAGACAAGTAGACTTCTGCTATTTTAAATAAAGTTTTTGATTTTATGGATTAAAAGTTTTAAATTTTGCACGATTTTCTATTATATTATGTTATGATATGTTATAAGGCTTGTATGAGGCTTTCAGAGACTTGTACATCGTGTCACGTTTGGAATGTAGGCTTGGATCGTTGACAAACATAGTATCTGAGCACAAGATATTGCATGGTTTTTAGGATTGATGTCTCGTAATCCACATCTAGTAGAGTATTGTTCATAGTGTGAAGCACACAACATTTCTGAAAGAGAGTCTATAAGATGTTAAACTACACTTGTAACATTTCAAAAATCCAAGATTTGTCGTAGAGCCTAACATATGTGTCTTGAGGTCTAGACAATGTTTTTAGGACTATAATAATGAATATAAGTAATTTAGGAAGTTTAGGAACCAAAACATCCAAGAACGTCCATGACGTTCGGAAATTAGTTCTAAGAGAAACTAGTGTGCCTAAGCCTATTTGACGAGCTTTTAGAAGTCAGAAATTCATGAAATTAGGTGGAAGGGTGTATAAAATGTGTTTGAGATGATTCATGGTCGAAACGTCTGGGTACGAATCACCAAGGACCCTTGGGGAGGACCCTTGAACGTTGGTGTCAACACTGCCTAGGTAGTGTGCACCCACGAAAGGGCAATCGACAGGGTGTGTGTTGATCGACGGGACATCGATCCCAAGCATAGACAAACACTTAGCCATTTATTTGGAGGCCCTCATATGCAACTCTCTAACAAGAACGACGGATGTGTAGCACGGAAAGGCACAATATTCGTCGATCACAAACGGACCGTCGATCGGGTGTTGTCTGTGAGGGTCCATCTTCCTGCACGTTTTAAGTTAAGTCCGAAATAATTAATTAAGTGGTTTGGTGTTTAGTTAGGTGAATATGGAATCCTAATTAACTAATATAACCCCCCCCCCCCCCCC